>NW_027205381.1:162500-302500 GCF_024711535.1 Dipodomys merriami
TGTGACCTAAAATGTGGTCTATTTTGGAAAATGTTCCATGTGCTGTTGAGAAAAATGTCAATTCTGATTCTGCTGGGTGAAATATTCAGTAGATGTCTGTTAAATCTAGTTGATGCATGCAGTTGTTTAGAGCTGCAGTTTCTCTGTTAAGTTTTTGCTGAGTTGATCTAGTGGAGATGGTGGTGTATTAAAGCCCCAACCATTATTGTCTTTGGTTCTATGTGAGACTTGAGGGAAAGTAGTGTTTCTTGGATAAAATTGGGTGCTCCATTGTTTGGTGAATAGATATTTAAAATTGCAATACCCTCCTGAAGGAGAGATCCCTTAATTAGTATGTAGTGACCTTCTTTATCTCTTCTCACTAACTTTAATTTGAAGTCTATTTTGTTTGATATTAGGATTGAAACTCCTGCCTGTTTATCTGAGCCGTTTGCTTGGTAGATTTTGTTCCAGCAGATTCTTATACTTTTCAGAATTGAGACTTGGTGGCAAATATCTTCTCACAGTCCTGGATAATGGAGCTATGTTCTGGCAAGAGGGCTCCATAATATTTAGTTCTCTTCAGATGCATGTGTTAAATTTTAGCCTTTTGGAAAACGAAATAAAGAAAATTTCAACATTTAAAAGACCCTTCTTCCCCGCCTCCATCCTGCCTGGGCCAGTGTGGCCAGAAGCCACACTGTATCATGAATAGCAGGAAACGGCCGGAGACATTGTACAGCTGTAAGTATAAAGACAAAAGCAATTTTGTTGTTTCAGGAATGTTGGCCTTAGCACATTTTTTATGTTTTCTGGATTGGTTTGTTTATTTGCTTATTCTTTCATATAGTCAGCAATGTATTCTTGCACTAATTAGCCCTGTGGTGGCACCTGGGATGACAAGAAGGAATATATGAATGAATGACATAGAGCTTTTGTTCTTTAAGTGTATGGGCAGCTGGACAGAAGGAGCCATGTATCAGAACCCACTTCCAAATCAGACAAGCATCATTCAATGCAGTGTTGAGGAGGCCACACTTTGAATGAGTTCTGCAGAGTTAGGAGGAGCTGGTCAAGTGACAGGCAGGATCAAGAGGAGAAAGGAATCAGAGGCCATGAGTGATGTGTTGTAGCATGGGAATATGAAGATCCTATTGCTTGCTTGGGGAAATGGTAGGAGGAGAATGGTAGGTTGGGTTGGTCATGTCCTCAAAGTTGTTATGAATGAGTCCAAAGAGTCTGAGCCTCAATCTCAAAGCTGTGGGGGAATGTTCATTTTGGAAAGATGATTGTTACATCAATATGACTCATCAGTGAGGCAGAGAGACAGTTAAGGCATATGTACTGAGTTGTAATGGTGTTCCTCAAATAGAGGAGAAATGATGAGCTTTACAGAGATTAATCTGCAGGGCCAGATTGTCCATGGGCCAGAAAACAGGTGAAAGGGTTCTAGGAAACCCCTGAGTTTATGATTAGGATGACTCAGTGGGTGTTTTCACAGAAGAAAACAAGAATAAGAAAAATGAGAATTTGCTGAAGAGAAAGGATTTTTGATGTTGTTTTTGGTGTGAGTTTTAGTGCTTCTGGAACACTGGGGAGAAGATGCCAGTGGGATATCAGAGGTGGGGGGAAGAAAGATCAGGGCTGGAGATAAAAACAGAAGAGAAGCAGCAGTGGCCTAAAGCCCTCTGAGGAGAATATGAGAAGCTTGAGAGAGACTTGAGTAATGAGGTCAGAAAGATTGAGATGGAACCTGGGAAAACAGAGCCCCAACTACTGGCCAGAGAGATTGTTAGGAGACATTATTCCATGATATTTGCTAAACCACAAGAAGATATGTATAGGGATCCTGCAATTGGATCTTACACTAGGGGATGGAGATGGGGCTCAGCTCTAAAGACTTCAGTGGTAGATGTCCACGCATAGTCAAGGGCAGGGTGGGATTGGTACATGGAAAATGACTAAGAGGAAATACTTGAGAATGAATGAATTTCTAACTAAATCAACTTAAGCATCCTTGCTGAAGGATGGCCAAGAAACTAGGCAGTCCGTGGGAGTAGGCTTGGCATGAAGAACCCCTTATTATCTGTGACAACTGGATACCAAGGATGGTGGTCCTTGCTTATTTAATGTAGTAATGTCTTTTTTTTAGTAACAGTAGAGCTTACAAGAAAGGTCACAGATAAGCCTAGGAGAAGAAGATTCAGAAGTTATACTAAAGGTTGATTAAAAAAGAATCTATCAAGGAACATTTAGAGGCTCTGAAGTAGTCTCATCCCGCTGATCACTTCTCTGCCAATATACTGTGCTACAATTGACCCTGGAGAGCATCTGTTTTTACCAGTAGTTATATTCCCTCCTCCCTCTTCGATTATAAGAGCCACAGGCAGATATCCTTGGTAATGAGCTTGAGGACTTGAATAAAGTCCAGTACCCTCTTGTCCTCTTGGAACTAGTAACCAGGAGAGGACAGTGCAAGGTAGAGATGATTGCTCACCAGAGTCAGCACTGGGCAGACAGGAGGCAGCAAGTTCAGCAGTCAGAGCCCAGCGTCAGGGGCTGGTCTGAGACTTCCAAAGGTTTACTTATCTATCATCATCACTAGAAATGCTGGACACAGTGAGGGGAGGCAGATGATATAAAAGACAGGTGGCCTGGCTCTGGGTTTTGGCAAGAGCTTGCTTTATCTCCATACAGATCAGACTTCTCCTCTTTAACAGTGGGAAAAGGCATACTTCCAAAGGTTGTTCTGAAGAGGAAATGAGTCAAGTATGTTTTTACCACTTGCCTAGCCCAGTACTTAGGACATGGAGCAAGTGATCAGGAAACAAACAATTACCTTCTTCCCTTCCTCCTCCAGCTGAGCTCCGGAGAAGAGTTTGGTACACACCAGTAGGGACTGTGAAAGTTTGAGCTGGGACATGAATCCTTATCTTCATGAAAGGGACAAGCAGGAAACTGCAATTTCAGGAAGTGTAAGATTATGTTTCAGGAAGTAGAAAATCAAAGGCCAAGGTGAGGATCTATGGAAGGTGTGGCATCTCTGGGACCATACAAATCAAGTGATATAATGATGGTATAGAAGGTAGAGAGAGCTGAGATGGGGAACACACATTGGGGTCAGTTTAAAGGCTTTGGCTAGAAGCCTTGCTGTTCTGTAGGTCTCCGGAAAGTCATGATGGGTTGGAAGATGGTCGTGATACCACTATGTAAATGACTTAGAATCTTAGGCTAATCTTGTACAACAAGGAGCAATGCTCCAACAGTGACACTGTTAGGGAGGAATTTTAGGATGTTGACAGTATAGAAAGAGGTACATATTGGTTAGGCTTGGAGTATCCAGGATCCCACCAACATGAACTACCAAATTACTTCGAATGTGGACTCTGCTCTTGGAAATGTGTGACCCACCATTGCTGCCTGTGATACCACAATTCTAAAGTTGACTGGTTTTTGGTGATATATTTCAGTGGTAGAGAACTTGACTAGCATGGGCAAGGGCTCAGGTTCAATCTCCAGCACCGTGAGAAACAAACAAACAAAAATAAATCAGAATGGATACCTGCCACTTAATCACTTTCTATGTTTTTCTCAATATCATATATTGTGAGTCTGGAAGAAAGGTAATTTATGTGTGCCATGTTCTAGGGCACCAACACTTAGGACTGATATGGACTCTATCTTTCAGCTGGAATGCCAGGTCTCAGAGAGATGAAGCAATATGTCCCAGTTCACCCTGGTTTTAGATGGTGAAGTCAGAAGCTAAGTTACAGCTTTCTGGTTGTATAGGATTAATTCTGTTTCCATTTTATGAGCCTCCATAGCAGAACTACTCATACATGGGGAAGTGCTGGGCACCAGGGTGGTATGGAAAATGGAAGAACTAAGCACACTTCCTAGGACTCAGCATAGGCTTAATTTTCCCTGGAAGGCTTGCTTTTGGTCAATCTCTTAAGTTTTCAAACATTTGCAAAGTTCTGGTGCCTTACTAAAACTCTAACCAGAGTTATGCTAGGAAGGAAGCCACTGAACCTCTGCAGACCCAGATCTGTGGTCCACAAAACCCAGGTCTGGGACATTGGCACTCATCTTACGTCCATACCTCCTGGTGAAGTGGAGGCTCTCCTTGGTCTGCTATGGACCTGGAGGTTGTTAACATAATAACTAGGACTTAAGAAGCCACTGTACTCACGGGGGGTCTGCAGAGAAAGAAATATAAGTAGAGTCACTGTGGATACCAGCTCAACTCTAGGGGCAAATGAGCAGGGTCAAGGCCAGTTTTGGGCAAGCAGGCAGTTTGGAGGAGGAGGAGGAGGGGAGAAATAAGGTGGAGAAGGAAGAGGAGGAGGGAGGGGAAAAAGGAGATGACAGCAGAGCAAAACAGCCTTGGAAGTTATCAGGGCCATTTTAACTGTCCTAAGGAGAGATGTCATGGCAACTTGACTATCCTGAATACCTCACTTTACCTCCCACTGCTGAGATAGGAAAGGAGGAGCCATTTCTGGTAAAAAAAAAAAAAAAAAAAAAAGAAGTCAGGTTGCAGTGACCAGATTGCTACAGGGCAAGGAGGATCAACTATGTCATAGGTATGTGTGTGGCAAGATGTATGGCTGCAGGAAAGTCAAGGGGGTTAAATGCTCTGGGTTCGTCTTCTCAGTCTGGGCCCAAGCTTGCCTGGGTAGGTATAGAACTTGAATCACAGCCACCAACAGGGCTACATGGAGGCTTCTGTACATGTCTCATGCAAGGAATGAATGGTGGCCTCCTGGCCTGATCTGCTGTGTTTCAGTGCCCTTTTACCTCCTTATAGCCTTGCTCTTCCCTCAGGACCTCTAGAGCAGGTCTTGCTTCCAGAACCCCTCTTATTCCACTTCCATCTTCTACAGTTTCTAGAACAATCCTCCATTTCAGGAGGAAAAGTGAAAAGGGTGCAATACTTCCCATGCAGTGCTTAGTGGCTGGCATTATGTCACTTCATCCTGGAGACAGTCCTGGGTGACATGTGCCACTGCGAAGACTGGGAAACTGAAGTTCAGGAGCTCTGGGTATGTTGATCAGTCCTTCATTTAATGGAGTGGGCATCAAGCCTAGGTGATTGGTTTTATATCATCACCTTCTTGCATCAAGGAAGGGATAGAGTGTTGAGCTATTTATGTTCCTTCCCTCATTCAGACAAATGTCCTTCCAGAGATTTTTCCAAGAAGCATGCTGAGGATAAGGAGTTATCCCTGTGCAAAGAGGAAGGTTTGGAGGTCACTTTTGGGGGGCACTTCTGTCTGCGTGACTCTGAGAAGTTACCCAACTGTTGGTCAAATCTTCTCATCTAAAGGGGACTGGAGGTATGTGAAGTTACACCCATTGGAAGATGGGAAGGCCTAGAGAAAACTGTGAATGCAATGCACATGCTGTGTCTCCCACTGCTGAGTATACACTAGTGAGCAGTCATAGTTTCAGCCGGGCAGGGTTTTTGCCTACCAGTTAAGTGTGATACTCCTATAGGAACACCTGGGTGCTGAGACACACAGGTGTGTGATGTGGTGAAACAGGTGTTGGACTGAGGGCAGACCGGTGGAGCAGTTATTCTGAACCAGGTACCCACTGTATGTTGAATCCCTCTGAACATCAGTTTCTTCATCTGTAATGTGGAAATCTAATAGATTAGGTCCATCTATCTTCCACCTAGGGCTATTTTGAGAACTAGTGTGCTGATAGCTATAAGAGTTGTAGATACAGAAATCATTAGTTTCATGTAGAATTGGAGCAGAACTCTGTCCCCATTCCAGAGAAATGTGGATGGGTGACTCCTGGGCAGCAGGCTGGTATTATGTAATGACTTTGATTGTCTCCAAACCACACTTGAATTTCTGTCCCTCCCCTCTCCCCTCACACCTGCTGATGTGGGGCTAACTTGTGCTTGTTGGTCCTTGTTGCAGATGGAGGACATCAGTTAAATCTTAAGGAGATTTTTGTTTTCAGGAAACACATGTCCTTCCCATATTTGAGTAGCTGTTATGTTTCAGGGCCAGCTGGATCTGGTGAAATCTTGGCTGTCACTTGAGCATATTTCTTCGCATGTGGAGATCACTGCAAAGAGCCTTCCCACTCCTTGCCTTTGCCAACTCTTCCCAACATTTCCACCACAGAAGGGAGATGTGGAAATCACACTGTTTAGCATTGGGTGGGAGGTGTGGGACAAGGCTGCTAGCATATGTTGTTCTATCTTATCTTCCCAGCACTGGGATCTGGTGGGTTTCACTGTCAGTTAACAAGCAAGGATACTGAGGCTCAGAGAGGCTCATTTAAGGGTATAAACACAGAGCTTGTAAGTGGCAATGGCAGGATTTGCAAGAGACAATTGCTCCTATGCTCAGCTCTACTTTTCCCTCACAGAACACTTTGTTATTCCTGTGCCTGTGAAGATCTGGAAATGTGAGCACACTTAGCTACACATAGTTTTGCTTGCACCTCCTCATTACTCACCCCTAGAAGGCCTTCTTTTGTGTAATAAAGTGGCTTAGGCACAGTATTTGTGAGAGTGTATAGCTTGTGAGAGTGTTAGAAGTGTGTAGCTTTGCTTTGTGAACAGATAAGATCCTTGGGGAGTAGGATTTACATATTTATCCCACAAATTTGATGTGTGTGATGTCACCCTAAGCATGAGGAACATAACAGTGGACATTGCTGATACTGTTATAGTTGGATTCGCTGATACTTTTATAGTTGGATTTTTATGTCAACCAAAGGCCATGTTTAAAGGCCTGAGGATCTATTGGGAGTTGGTGGGAACTTCAGGAGGTGAAGCTTCACAAGAGGTAGGTAGATCACTGGTAGAGGGGGGGTGCTCTTGAGGACTATTGAGACTCCAAACTGTTCCCCTTTCTTTGTTTCCTAGCCACCATCAGGTGAGCAGCTTTGTTCTTGACAGGCTCCTTCCCATGATGCTCAGCCTTGTCATTGGCCAACATGTGAGGACCACCGAACCATGGGCTGAAATGTCCAAGACTGTGAGTTGAAATCAATCTTTTAAGTTGATTGCTCACATACTTTGTCGCAGTGATGGGAAGCTAACATTGACGTGTTTGATTGATTTCTTAGGACTTATTGTTAGTGGAAGGCAAATAGAGATGTGAACTAGCCACAAGCCTGCAAACTAGCCAGCTAACCAACACATGCAACTTTCTAGGTGATAAAGAATAATATGTAGATTAACAAAGCAAGAAAGTGGCAGGATGTATCACCAGGGAAAAGGTTTACCATTTTAAAAGCGATTTGCTTTGGGTCTGGCTTACTTCACTTAATATGATTTTTTCCAAGTCTTTGCGTTTCCTTATGAATGGGGCAATGCCATTCTTTCTGATGTGAAGTAACCCAAAGAAACATAGATCTCATGGTTTCCTTCATTTGTAATAATTAGTATATGTCTAGGATAATCTTAGAAGAGGATCACAATAGCTCAATAGCTATGTACATATGACCATATAAGATGATGCTAAGCTACATGAACTCTAAGATATGGAAACATGAGGTTTTTTTTATTGTTCTTGTTTTTAATGTACTATGTGATTTATTTTTTCTTTTGTGTTTTTTCCCCTTATGGTTTATCTTCTGTTGTCACTCTGTTTGACTTTGGTACCCTGGGTATTGTATATATGTTCATCTGAATTAGGGAAGGGAAGGGAAACAACAAAATCATGAGACAAAGGACAAAGGGGGATCCAATGCAGCAGTGATACTCAAAAGACAATATGTTGAAAATGAACCGTACAACTTTGGGGGATAGTTTTGGGGGAAGGAAAAGTGGGAGAAAAATGAGGGAGGAGGGTAACAAGTTCAACAAGAAATGTACTCACTTCCTTATGTATATCACATTGACAATAAAATTAATTTTTTTTAAAAGAAACTTTCAGAGAGATTGGAAGGAGATAAGAGGGAACAGAGAAAGGAAGGGCATTGAAGTCATCACAATAAGTGAAATAGAAACCCAGAAAGGAAAATATTGCATGATCTCACCTCAAAGGTAGAGTCTGAAAAAATAGAAATCTTACCTGCAAAGACTAAAGTTACCAGAGACTGTTAGGGCTGGGGACAGGGCTGGGATTGCGGAGTTGTTGGTTAAAGGATAAAAGGGTGCAGTTAGGAGAAATAAGTTCTGAAAATTTATTGAACAGTATATGGAAACTATAATTCATAATAATGTCTAATACTAATTGAATAGGTTTTTAATGGTATATGAGTTAATAGATAACCAATAGGATCTAATCATTTCACAGTGTATATCAACAATGTGTGTATATAGCTCATTTAAAAATTGAAAGGGGAGGGCTGGGAAGGTGGCTCAGTGGTAGAGCGCTTGCCTTGCATGCCTGAGGCCCTGGGTTCGATTCCTCAGCACCACATAAGCAAAAAGAAAAAAGCTGGAAGTGACGCTGTGGCTCAAGTGGTAGAGCGCTAGCCTTGAGCTGAAGAGTTGAGGGACAGTGCCCAGGCCCAGAGTTCAGGCCCCATGACCGGACCAAAAAAAAAAAAAAATTGAAAGGGGATAGTGGGATGGTCAAACTAGGAAGAACATTCTAGATGGAGAAATACCAAGTGCAAAGGTCCTGGGTCATGGAGTGTAGCTCTGTGGCTGTAGGGGCTGGAGAGGAGGATTGATAGTCTGAGCTTGGGGATGACCTGAATAACATTTTGGCAGAATACTTCTGGCTGCTCTCTAGGGAAAAGTCAGGGAGGAAGGAAGAAGGAAGTTGTCTGAAGCTAAGAAGGTTATTTGAGTAATCCAGAAAGTGAGTGAGTGTTTAGGACCACACACACCTGCCTGTGTTCCTCTGTGTTCCATTCTTCCTCAGCTAATGCTCACAGAACTTGGCTTATAGAACAGTAGGTGCTCAGTAAAACATGTTACACAATAAAATTAGGCAGTGTAGCCTAGCAGTCAGAGTATGGGTTTCTGGGGTTGTCACTTCAGCTCTAACTCTGTGGTAGCTCTGTAAGCAGGGACGGGGACTTTACCTCTCTAAATGGGAATGATGATAGCAGAATGCCACTTGTAGCGAGAGTTATATGGGATGATGGAGGAGAATGTGCTTAAAAGACAGCTTGACCCACAGTTAAAGTTCAACAAATATCAGAAATGACCAGTGAAAGGTGTGACTTTCTGTATAGGTCTGTTAGGGAAGGAGGGAACAGTGCTGAATTTTGGTGAATTACGTGGAAATGTGAGAAATATAGCATCTCTCGCTCTGCTTGCTATCATTTTTCCTTCCTGTGGCAACATCAGATTTCAGTTTTGGTGTTGCAAGTGCCAGTTGTGTGGTGCAACCTGGCAGGAGCTGGGAGCCGGGATCTGGGGCTCTGCACGCGGCCACCCAGGCAGTCCTGGCTTGGGAGCAGCCCTGCCTCCTGTCCCGTGGATCAAACTTCATGGCTGCCACGTTGAAAGTTTATTGCTAATGTTATTAGTTTCTAATCAGAGCCTACTGCGATTATTACCTAATAGTTATTGCATTGCACTTCCAACCAGCTGTCAGAAATAATGAGCCAATAAAACTGCTATTAATTTAGACTGAATGACGATTTTAGGCCCTCAGAGCTGAAGATTAGGGGCCTCGTAAAAGCGGGGCACAAATAATTTGAACATTCGGAAGTAATAACAAAAATGGTGAGAATATGAATTAACAGGTGAGGGTTTCTAATTTAAAAAATGAAATATGCCCCTCTGAATATCAACATTTCCTCCGTGCTCTGCTGGGGTGAATGGAACAAACATTCTTGGGATCCCAGACTGCAGGAGCTGGGAAGTCTGCTTTCTAGAGGACAAGATAGGGCATTGCCCTGGGTTTGTTGTCATGGTCTAGCTTGGCTCTGAGAGCCTGGGGCCGGTGTAACTGCTGCGCCAGGAAGAGGGCCGCTTCTCCTGGATTCACGGGGAGTTTAGTAAAACATGCCTTCATTCTTCTTCCAGGCTCTGGTCTTCCTGGCTGACCTCTCCTGATGTATCGTTTGGGTCCAGAGTGTTCCAAATGGCCATCTGCACTGCCTGTGGCACCCTGGGGAGGACCTTCGGGAGGCATGGCCTTGTGGGAGGTGTTAGGGCAGTGGGGTTGTGCCCCATGAAATGTATATGGGGACCCTGGCTCCTCATTGTCCTCTCTCTTCTATACCGGACTTTACGCAATCTCATACTCCAAACACGATGAGCTTCCTCGCCACAGGCCTGAGAGCACCGCAACCAACGGATGATGGACTGCGACCTTCAAAATGGTGGGCCCAAATAAACCTGTCCTTTTTTTCAAGGACCTGCGGCCACACAGTACAGTGTGACACAATGAATGGCCAAGGAAGTCTGTTCCCTTCATGGGGGCAGGGAAGCAGAGAGATAGATTAGTTAAGGAGCGAGAGAGATAGGGACCAAGAGAGGGATCGAGAGGTAGGAAGGGAGCACAGTACTTATAGTTCCTTTAAGGGCACGTCTGCAACGGCTTAACTTCCTCCCACGAGGTTACCTCCTAAGTTTTTCCCACCTCCCAGTAGCACCACAAGCTGGGCTCCAGACCCTTAGCCCAGGGGCTCCGGGAGGGGGGGGGCGCGGGTGGTCATTTCTAGCATAGTAAAGATTAAGAAGTGTTTATGGTTCCCTTCCATCACTCTTCATGCACATAAATCCGACTCTGTTTCCTTTCACTTTATGCCACCATTTAAAAGACAAATGAGCAATATGCAGACACACACTATGGCTATTTTGGTGCTCGAGTTGGGTTATAGAGGGTGAGTCAGGTCTGTGATGCCCTTGGAGTCTGGTGGCTGCCATAGAGGAGAGAAATAATGAGTTTAGTCAGCAGTAAGGTTGTAGGTGGGGTCTGTACGTGTCCCTGAGAGACCACCAGACACACAATGCCTTCTCCTTCCCAGCCAAGGGTATGTGTGTGGAAATCCTCCCCACAGTCCTGCCTGATGGTCCTCCTCCCTAGCCTGCACAGATGCAGAAAACATAGCTTAGTGTTCCTGGCACTGGGCTGTCAAGCCAGTAGCTGGTAGGAGTAGGATACTGAGTGACTGAGAGGAGGGGAGGTAAACACACAAATCATCATGATGGCTTGGCTCTGATGGTTACAGCAACAATGCTCCAACGAATGCAAACATAGATAGGCTTTGCCAGGTGCAAGGTTAATTATCTCAGTTACAGTGTTACAGTGATGGAAAGCTGACTAACACAGCATCTTTTTAAAAAAGTGTTAGCGTAAAGGTGATATACAGAGAGGTTACAGTTCATAAGTCAGGCAATGAGTACATTTCTTTTTGAACAGTGTCACCTCTCACAGTATTTTTTTCACTGGTGGTAAAAAAAATCTAGTGTTTTCTTCATATGTTTTCAGTATACAATGTAAAATGATTAACTACAATTCTCATGCTGTTGTGACTTTTTTTTAGCATTCTTTCATTTTTAAAAAATATTATTATCTTTAGGTAGTTGTACAAAGGGGTTTCAATTCATGTCAGTTTGTGAGTATAATACATCTTGATCAATGCCACTGTTCCATCATTCTCCCTTATTTCTCCCAACTCCACCTATCTCCTTAATTTTCCTAGGTCCATTTTCATAAATATATACATATATATTGAATATTATGACTGCATTCTCCCACTGATAATTTCTTCATTCATCTACCTTCATTTGCTTGACCTCATCCCCCTGAAACGTCAAGGTCCTTCTTCTGGTATTCATTGTGATAGACGATAGATTAGTTGTGCAACGGAATTAGACTACTGGAATTCTCCCCTGCATATACCACAGCCTAGTTAATATGTATATATATATATATGTATGTATATATATATATATATATATATATATGCAAATGTTCCTGGAATGTCCTAGCATTTCTAGGCTCATAACTTTATGACTATAAATTTGTATTTTTTGACTAACACTTCTGATTTTCTCCCCTTACAGCCGCTGCTAACTAAAGTGCTTTTGAACTGGGCTAAGGATGCTCTTAATTTTATCTCCTAATGACCACTCATTTCTACATATTTCTTCCTAGTTTTAATGTGTTGACATATTGGCTGCCACTGTGTCCGGTCTGATTCCTGCTTTCTCAATGGCTCTCGGTCTTTCAGACTAGAGTCAAGAAAAACACATTGTCTTCCCCATTACCTGCTGTTTTCAGATAGATCCTAGGCTGTGTAGAGAGAGCAGTGTCTGTGGTACGTGTGCTCCTGTGTCTGCCTTCTGGGCTGTGCACTCTCCATGTTCTCCCCCAGGGTCCCTAGGATTCTCAGCTGGAAACCTCTTGACCCCCAGGTGGGGTGTGGGGATTGAACAATCCTTCCAGATGAGTGGGTTAATAAATCCATAGCAAGACTAGACTAGAAGAAATGATTTAAAATTGATTTGAGTAGAGTTTGAACATGTTGAAAACAGCCAACTTTTCTTGTGGTCTCTCGTTAAAGTGTGATGTGTTAATTGAGTTGCCTGCTTGACTTGATGATTCTTGCTGCTGTAAAAGGAGAAATCAATACAAACACTTGCTCACGGTCTGCCATCTCTCTTTAACTATTAATTTTCCCTCATCCTTCTATGACTTTGCTACCTTTACATTTATTTTTATTTTTTATTATTATCTTTAAGTAGTTGTACAAAGAAGTTCCCATTCTATAAAACAGTGTATGAGTACAAAGTGACTGACGACATTGTCATCCATCTCTCCTAACCCATCCCTTCTCTCACTTTTTTTCTTTAATTGAGATTAGGTGATTACATAAATTTCACATTTCACAGTATTTTGAAATAGTGATACTTAGTTAATGTCACAAACACATTTTAACCTTCACAAGACAAATTGTCATTATCATGGTCTATACAGTTTGTGAATTCTATGAGCTTCGATAATACAAGTTATTTTTTCCACATCAGGTGATGTTACATATCTTTCCTTTTGCTTAGCATAGACTGTTCCCACTTATTCTGTTCCTCCTTCTGGCTTCCCAACATGTTTTGCATATATCTACCATATATATGGTCCAGAACATGGAGTCATTTAGCAATGATATGACAAAATAGATCTCTGTCTTTTGTTTCTTGAGTCCTGTTTGCCATATCCTCTTGTATTTTGGCTTTAGCATCCACATATCAGTGAGATCACGTGTCGTTTGTCTCTGTTCTTGGCTTACTTAACTCAAAATAATCTGCTCTAGTTCCATCCATTTCCCTGCAAATTCCATTATTTTGTCCTTTCTAACGGCTGTATAATGTTCCTTTGTATATAGGTACCACAATTTTTGGATCCATTCATCAGTAGTGGGCATCTGGGCTGTTTCCAAATCTTGGCTATTGTGAACAGTGCTGCAATAAACATGGAGGTGCATGTGTCTTTGCATACTGGTTCCTGTTGTTCAGTGTAGATGCTTAGGAGTGGTATGGCTGGGTCATAGGGGAGGTCTGTATTTAGCTTTCTGATGTACCTCCATACTGTTTTTCAAAGTGGTTGTATTAGTATACATTCTCACCAGTAGTGCAGTAGGGTTCCTCTTTCTCCTCATCCCCTCCAGCATTTGTCATTGGCTGATTTTAGGATGTGGGCCATTCTGACGGGGGTAAGGTTGTATCTCAGTGTTGTTTTTATTTGCATTTCCTTTACAGCCATGGATGATGAACATTTCTTCATGTGTTTCTTTGCCATTTTTATCTCTTTTTCCTGAGAAGTCTCTCTTTAGTTCCTTTGCCCATTTCACGATTGGTTTGTTAGTTTTTTTGTGCCTGCGATTTATGGAGTGTCTTATTGTGAGAAAGGACACCAGCAGCTTCTGATGATGCTGGGTTTCTTGTCCCCTTTGGGACGAGCATTTGCAACAGGCTCGCTCCTGTTTCCTTCATAATGCTCCTGAAGAGCATTATCATTATCTGATAAGAAGATTATCTGCTCTGCTCCTTCTGGGGTAATGAATCCTTTTCATTTGTTATCTTGAATAGCTAGTCTGTGAGATGATGATGGGGGTGTTTATCCAATGTGTACATTAAGTGAGCTTCCTGACCAATGACAGTCCCTCCGCTGCCAACATGGCCTTGCTCTGATCATAGCCCTGTGATTGCTTCAACTGATCAGGCTAGGCGGCTCTCTGTGTCCCTGGATGTCTGAGCATGCAGGTGCCCCACTGTGTATGGCCCTGCAGCACATGTACATGGGTCCTTTCTTGTTTGTAATTTGCAGCATTATTGCTGATCCAATAAATGCTCTCCTTCTCCTAACTCTGCATGCACTGTTCCTGTTCATTACTAATCCTCTAGGAATGGCCCCTGGCTCATTAGAGTATCAAATCTCAACTCCTTAGAGTAACATATGGAATCCCTAATATTCCACCCAATGCTTAGCTCTTTGGCCCCCTGTGATGAATCCTGAGCTTGTCATGCAGAGCAGCTTGAGACTTCCTGGAAAATACCTTACAAAGGTGCCTTGCATGAAATTTCTTCCCTGCAGCCAGCACTTGAGGCTGAGTGCAGAGGAACCTTTGGCTATTGGCCATTCTTTCCTTTCCAGGTCCCGCTGTCTGCCTTTCTCTCTTTCCCCTCTAGCCTCACAGCTCGGTGGGTGAGCCTCTGTCTTGCTGTTCCTGTCCCTGCCATCCATCTGCTGTGGGGCTTGGTCTGCACATGTGCTGGTTTGAGGCTAGCCCGGCACCATCTTTTCCTGTGTTCTCTGGCAATGCAGTCTGCTGAGGAGCAGTTCATACACGTGGAGTTCACTCCTGGGAGGGAAATGCTCTTTGCTCAGACCTCACAGATGGATCCCCAGGCAAATTAGGTCACTTGTCAATGGTGGCTAAGCTTGTAAGTGGATAAGATAGGAACAGAAGCCAGGCCTCTTGTGCTTTGAAACCTCTGAGTTTAGCCACTTTGATTAGTTTTCCTCTCCCTTCTCTTTCTTCTGTCTCTTCCTGGTGACAGGCCCTTGTCCTCTCTGCTGGCTTTCCTGCCTGTCTCTCGAATTTCTATTATTATAAGAGAAGATGACGATCTCCAGGAAGGCATAGCGGGGGTATGCTGTGAGGTGGGTATTTCCCGCTCCTCTGTGACAAGTCTGTGTCTTTTTTAAGCCGTGCTCTTAGTCCTAGAGGTGAAATCTGGCAGACTCAAAGGCTTCCTAATTATGTCCCCAGCACATGGGTCTGTGAACTGCAGGAAAGGTCTGGTGGAAAATATTTTAAGCTTTGTGGCTCAAAAGGCAAAAATCAAGAATGTTATTCAGGGATGGAGAGTCACTGGCTTTCTGTGTTTCAGCTTGTGAGTTTCGAACTATGTGATGGTATGACTGTGATGGGTGTTCAGTAGAAATTAGTCTGTAAATTTGTACTTTTGAGTTCTGAGCTTTTGTTAGACTAGTGATGCATGGTAGGATAGTCTGTGGACATGCTGGGAAGTGAGAGTGATCTGGAGTTCAGAAGCCCCACAAGCAGAAGAGGAACCAGTGACTCTATAGTGTGCTGTGCTTCTGAGCAGGGATGTGTGGTAGGCATGGTGGGCTCAGTGCATTTTGATATGCATTTTCAGTTTCCAGTGAGTTTATTGGGACATAGTCCCATCTTAAGAAGTATCAGGAGCTATCCAATCTTTTCTAATGTAGTCGTTGAAAAGTGTAAAATTGTTCTTAGCTCCTAAGTCATAACATAAAGAAGGCCTTGTTTGGGTGGAGGCTTGCTGATCACGAATCCAAGTATGGAGTGGCAGTGGTCCAACTTGAGGGCGCATTTGGATCAGTTGGAGGGAGAGTCAAACATACAAACAGATCACATTGTCCAAGAGCTGTCAGTCCTGCAGATCTAAGTAGGACCCTGTGAATCTGCCACACTAATAGGTTTCCTGGTGCTGCTGCTGGGGTCTGATGAGCCCCAGTAAAGAACCAGTGATCAGGAGTCAGCATGGAAAGCATTGCTTTGGGTCCCAGGGCCTCTCTTCCCTCCTTCTGCCTCTTCAGGCCAGGGTGATTTCCCATTCTTTGTAACTTCTCTTATGGTACCCAATCCCTGCCTGTCATTCTTTCCCTGGCTATCTCCAGTGTTTGTGCCATCTTTGTTATGTGAATCTTACTGATATTAAGGTGCTGTGTTTTCCACAAATGGTCAGGAAAGTATACCCTGGGTGCTTTTCCTGTATGTCTCTCTGAGGAACAGCATCACTTATTTAATGTTGCATTAAGTGCTCAAACACTCCCTCATGTGTCCTTCCTGTGTGGTACTGATGGGGCAAGGACCAGTTTACAAGATGAATGGGCTAGAGTCAAGTCTCTGTCTGGACACAGACATCTGTAGAACAGAATAGTGTGCACAGGACCACCTAACCCTATGGAGGTGGGTGTGAGGTGAGCATGAGGGGCTTTGCAGAGGGTGATGTGGAAGATTAAGTGGGTGTTATAGATGAGGAGTTGAAGTTCAATATGATAGTGTACAGGAAGACTTTGGTTGAACTTATTTATTTTTATTTATTTATTTTTTGGGTCTGGTCGTGGGGCCTGAACTCTGGGCCTGGGCGTTGTCCCTCAGCTCTTCAGCTCAAGGCTAGCGCTCTACCACTTGACCCACAGTGCCACTTCCAGCTTTTTTCTGCTTATGTGGTACTGAGGAATCAAACTCAGGGCCTCATGCATACAAGGCAAGCGCTCTACCACTGAGCCACCTTCCCAGCCCCGGTTGAATTTAAATAGGACATGTATGCCAGTGTGTGTGTGTGTGTGTGTGTGTGTGTGTGTGTGTGTGTGTGTGTGTGTGTGTGTGTGTGTGTGTGTGTGTGTGCACTTGTGCCAGAGAGGAGGGAGGGTTTGGGAACAGTAGGCAAAGCTGGAATTGGAGGAGTGAGGAGTGAGGAACACATGGCAGCACTAGAGATGTAATCAGGGAAAGACATGGCAAACTCTAAAGTAAAAAGATTACTTCAGTGGTAAGTTGCATGAACAAGGACAAAGCTGGGAATAAGCAAAGAAGGTGCCCCAGTGGGTTATCTTGCGGGTCAGTGCCAGAGTAGGGCTGAGCCTCAAGGTAAAGCCTGAGAATAAGCTTTAGTATAATCTTGAATCAGGCTGATCATAGCATGTGTCCCTGAAGAGTGGGCTGAGATATAGATGTCTGTGTGGACTCTGTGCTTGTTCCTTGGAGGTGGTTTTCCTGTTCTGCAAGAGGTGACTGCACTTGGTAGTTTTGTTTCATAAATTAAAAAAATTAAAAATTAAAAAAGCTTGCCACTTAAAAGAGAGCATCTAGGGGCAAGGAAAGCATTATAGTTCAAAGTCTGGGTTTCCTCTAAAACAAACGGATCTCTGGAACATTTACCTAACAACTCAATGAGCTCCCATCAACATGACCACCTTTATAGAAAGGTCAGACTTTTTAAAGGTTAATTGTTACCCTTAAGAAAAACACAAAACAAAGGGCCCAGCTGCATATTTAATAAGTGTTTGGTACAGCCATTCCCAGAAGCACAATTCCTGGATGATTTGATTTAAAGGAAGAATGGTCCAGAAACAAAGTGTCCTTGAGCACTTCTGACTGGACAGAAATGAAGGCATGCTCTCTGCGTATGGAGAATTATTATACTTCTGAAATGTATTCTTGCCCATTTTTTCCCTTGAAAGAGCCCAGTCTAGCTGTGATTTGAAAACTGCTAAAACCCTGATTGTGGTGTTGCGGTTGCTCAAGATCACATCCTTGGTTATCTTGCCTATTCTCTCTTCCTAAGCATCACTGTCCAGTCACCTCTCTGAGGGTGGGCTTTCCCACTGGCTCCTTCCTGCGCTCTGCATGGTGACTGAAGAACCTTTCTCGGAAGCCTTGTTTCTGACTCCCTGAGGGAGCTTACCTCTTTCCCCAAGAGATAATTCTGCTTCAACCTCTTCCTTCTTTGTGTGATTGTCCTGTACCCTACCTTGAATTCTCAGGTTATTATTATTAATTTTTTTTACTACTTATTGGCCTTCTAGGACTTGACCACCTTGGTGACAAGTCCTATTGATGTTCTGTTTTGCTTTTCTCCTAACAATCTACTTCAAGACTCACTCTTTTCATCACACAAGACACCCAATTCCCATCAGATCTATACTGTCTTCTGGAGTCTCTCTAATAACTTTTTAGCTGTATTTGTTATGGTTCATCCATTGCCAACTGATACAAGAGTCTTCCTTAAAGATCCATTGTAATCCTGTAAATCCGTTGTTCAAGCTTGTTACTGCTTTTTTTTTAAAATCATCCATAAAATGTGTTACTGTCGGAATGTTTTGCCCCATTTGGAACCCATGTTAATACTTAATCATCACTGCAACCACTTTGGGAGGTGGGTGGGTCAAGAATGCTACACCCTTATGAATAAATTACTGTCACTAAAGGGAACTAGCTGGGGGAATTTGTTCTCTCTGACCTTCCATCATGTGAGAGTACAGCAAGAAGTTTCTTACCACATATCTGTGCCTCGAACTTTGGCCTTCTCAGCATTTGAAACAATGAATACATAATTTTCTGTTTTTAAATATATTATTTGGTCTCAGGATTCTTTTCTAGAAGGGCAAAAAGCTCTAAGACTACTGTGTTGCTCTAATCTATTCTTAAGCCAAAATGTATAAGTTACTTTGGAATAATGAGGAGAGGCTAGAACACTAGTGTTTGAAGTACAGGCTATTTTAAAAGTGCCTCTTACGGTGCCTAGAATATTAGGAATGATTCTGATGGGGACTTAGAAAAAGAGAAGATCTGTAAAAGAAGTCTGAAACTTCTTAGAAATTAGTAGTCAAGTGGCTATGTTCAGAAAGTTGGTAGACACGTGGACAGTAATGGCCATTCTGGTAAGGTCTCAGACAGAAACCGGGGGAAGGTATTGGAATTGGGAAGAAAGGCTATCCTTGTTATACAGTGGTAGAGAACTCAGCTGAATGATGCCCATGCCCTAGGACTTTATGGAAAGTGCAACTTTAAAGAGATAACTAGGACATGTGGCTGAAGATGTTAACCGCATTTAGTACCCTGTGAAAAAAGAGACTGATTAATAAAAGAATTTATACTTAAAAATAACAGAATGTAAGGATGTGGAAAGGTTAGAGTCTGGACATGCAAAGAATGAAAACCGAGTTTAGGAGAGAAAACCAAGTTGTGCTTTGCTCAGGAGATTGGGATAGACAGACAGAAGCCAGTTGCTAGTTAGCAGGAGAATGCTGATTAGGCATTTCAGAGATCTTTCAAGCTGCTGCTCATATATAGTTCTGAGTTCTAGGTCCTTGTGAACATTATATATGCATACTGATATATATATATTATATATGTATATATATATCATATATGTGATATATATATACATATATATATATATATATATATAGAGAGAGAGAGAGAGAGAGAGAGAGAGGCTCCCATGATATCTCAGAGCTGGCCTGTTAAGATCATGTCACTTCTGCTCCCCATATTCCTATGCAGTGTTCCTTGGTTGCCCAAGGAACTGGAGCTCCAGTGGGCTCAGGTATAGCTCTAGCACTTAAGTATGAGTCATAAACCTTGGCAAGATCCATGTAGTGCTAATTTGCATAGGTCCATGGATGTTCCATCTGCCTAGATGTCAAGCCATGCTGTAGAGAGTTGTTGCTACAGGGCTGGTCAATTGTAGAGCACCCCATAGAGCGGTGCTGAGTGGAGTTGAGAGGATAGGGATACTCTGAACCAGAATGGTAGAGCCAGCACCATGCAACGCTATGGTAGGCTAGGTAGAGGTGTGCATGTGTTATGTGCTGCATGCACCAAAGCTGTGGGGTACAGCAGCCAGCTGTGAGGCCCAGCCCTCACATCAGTGTGCTTGACGGCAGGATGTAGAGCTAAAGAAAATTATTTTCCAAGACTTAATTGCTGATGTTTGCTCTGTGGGAGTTTGAGCTTAAGATTGCCATTCGTTTCTTCATGTCTGGAATGGAGATGTCTATCTTGTACCTGTGTAGCTACATATGGCTTTGAGATGCATATGGGAACATAGCTTCAAGTTACTCTGGATTCATATTCTACCACATGATGTTTCCCTAGTTGCCAGCTTATGAATATAACTTGCATCTCCTGCACCTAATTAAAACCCCTAGAAGAAGCATTGAGCACATGTGCATTATAGCTTAAATTACATAACCCAGATCTGTTCATCAAGCCCTAACTAGCTTAATCACTTCCCAGAGAGGATGTCCCAAAGCCCTCCCTAGAGAATAATAGTGAAAGCAACCCAACCACAAGGCTCGTGAGCTGCTTGGCTCAACCCACTGCCTTCTTGGATGGTGTACTTTCAATTTGAATAAACTTTGTGTTTTCCTACACACTCCTTGTCTCTTGGGTTAATTCCTTGAAGGCAACTGCAGGCAAGAATGAAGCAGGCCTTGGGCCTACCAGTCACAAAATGATTCTGTGCCAAGAGGGCCCTTGTAACATGTCAGTGCCAAGATTTTGGACTTCTAGTCTCCAAGTGTTTTAATAAAATACCTATTCTCAGGTAATTATAATAAGGGGGAAACTCAGAGGTTATTCTGTTCTAAGAAATTATGATTTCTTACTCTTTGCCCACAACTTGGTAGCTGAGTCAAGGAACTCTCTTATTATTTGGCACATTGAGGTTTTTCTGGAAGAACCTGAAGAACACACTCCATACATGCCTTCTGGATCAGATCTCAAGCAGAAAAGGGTTTATGTAATTTTGCAAACACAGATGAAACTAGCCTTCTGTGATGTCATCAAGAGCCACAGCACTTTGGTTTTGGGCTGAGGGATGGCAGGAGGTAACTTGCTAATGATTTAGAAATGTCTTGTTTCTTACTTGGTATGCTGGTCTTGTGACAATATGTCATTTGTTAAACTCTTTGAACTCAATGGTGCCCCAATAAAAAGTAAGTATATAGGATGACAAAGGCAAGTAATGAATTGAAATACAGCTATCAAGATGTTCAGCACAAACTTGGAATAGAATATGGAATGAAGAAGATCCTCCCTATTTCTTGACAGGAACAGACACTGAAACCTTATCATGCAAAATCTCAGACATCCACTGTTCTGGTAAATATCCAACCTCAGCTATACCTGGGGGCACAGACCCCTGTCTTCCAGCCCTGCACTGTGTCCAACATCTTCTCTGACACACTGCTGGATTGTTAGGGATCTGTTAGTACACACTATGGCCATTCTCTTTTAGATTCATTTTCATTACCAAAGACTAAGCTTTAAAAAGTGAAAGGTTCTACCATGATATTACCACACACACATCTAGTGTATTTAGGTCATATTTACTCCATTTTTTATTCTTTTCTTTTGTGCTGGTCCTGGGGCTTGAAGTCAGGGCACGGGTGCTATCCCTGAGCTTGTTTTTATTCTCTCATGGTTATCATTCTACCACTTGAGCCACACTATCACTTATGGCTTTTTGTTGGTTAACTGGAAATGAGTTTCAGAATTTCCTGCCTGGGCTGGCTTTGAGTTGTCTTTCTTAGATTTGTGACTCCTGAGTAGCTAGGAATACAGGTGTGAGGCTCCAGAACCTGGCTGTTTCTCCTCCCCTCCCCTCTTCTTCTTTCCCCTCCCTTCCCCTTTCTTCTCTTTCTTCTTTCCTCTTCCACCTCCCCAGTTGTCCTTCTTTTTCCTTTTATAACATCACTGTTCTTTTGTGTTCTGCCCATTATCTTCCACAAATATATGATGCTAGCCTTATTTCACTTAGCATGTTGATCTCCATGTCCATTCATTTTTCAGCAAATGATACAATTTCATTCTTTATAACTGAGGAAAACTCCAGTGTGTGTGTGTGTGTGTGTGTGTGTGTGTGTAAGTGTGTGTGTGTGTAAGTGTGTGCATGCACGCACACATAATTTTCTTCATCTATTTATCTGTTGATGGACACCTAAGCTGATTCTACAACTGGCAATGCCTTCTCAAAAGAAAATAGGATTCTTAGAACAGGGCCATGGTCCTTGGCATAGTTTCAGGAAGAGTAGGAGGGTAGGTCCTTACAGTAAAACCAGAAATCAGCCCTCACTTAACCAACACTGAGTGGATTGTTATTCTGGGATAGGTAATGTTAGCCTAAACATATATATTTTGTAAAACTGAGTCTCATAAACTTATAAATCAACTCATAATTTGGAAATTTGGAAAAATATGTCTGTTTCCCTACCATTTCATATACCAGGTTCATAAGCTGGTGCTGGGTGCTCTCATAGTTCTGTTTGTGTGTGTGTGTGTGTGTGTGTGTGTGTGTGTGTGTGTGTATGTGCGTGTATATGAGAGAGAGAAAGTGAGCGAGGGAGAGGGAGAGGGAGAGAGTGATATATATGTAGAATATATATGTATATATATACATAGAGGGGAGAGAGAGAGAGAGAGAGAGAGAGAGAGAGAGAGAGAGAGAGAGAGAGAGAGAGAGAGAGAGAGAGAGAGAGAGAGAGAGAGAGCTGGAGTTTGCACTCAGGACCTGGGTGCTGTCTCTGAGCTGTTTTTCTCAAGGCTAGTTCTCTACCACTTGAACCACAGCTCCACTTCTGGCTTTTTGGTGGTTAATTGGAGATAAGACTCATAGTTTCCTGCCTGGGGAGGCTTTGAACCGTGAACCTCATATCTGAGTAGCTAGGATTACAGATGTAAGCTATCGGAGTCTAGTTAGTTCTGCCTGTTTTAAGGATTTGTTTTTCTTTTTATTTATTTTTATTTTAATAGTTTTTTATTGTAAAAAAACTGTACAGAGCTGTTATAGTTACATGAGTAAGGTAATGAGTCCATTTCCTATCTAATATTGTTACCCCCTCTGTTGTTTTTCTCTACCATCTCTTCCATCCCTGCCTCCCCAATTATCCCTCCCTCTCCCCAAGCTGTAAAGTTGATATTCAACATACTGCCTTGTACATCTCATTGTTACAATGGATCAATCTATATCCCTACTTAAGCATTTTGTTATTTCCCTTCCTCTTCCGAAGTTAGAGAAGTGTATATACAAGGTGCAGGACACCTACATCAAATACAGTGAAAACAGGAGTTATACCATGTGGGGAGAACATACAAGAGAAACAAAAAAAATAGTACATTTTAAATATGTTCAAAACAATAGCAAGAAAGAAAAAAACCCACTTGTGTCTCTATCTTGGGATTCATTTCAATTAGCATCACCTTATATGGTCATATGTACGTAGCTTTTGACCTTTTCTGCTTATCCTAGACTTATACTAGTTATTGCAAATAAGGGAAATCATGGGACCTATGTTTCTTTGGGCCTGGCTTACTTCATTTAATATAATTTTTCCAAGTCTTTATATTTCCTAACAAATGGGGTTATGTCATTCTTTCTGATGGAGACATAGAATTCATATATATAAATATAAATATATATATATATATATATATATATATATATATGTATATCACATTTTCTTGATCCATTCGTCTACTGAGGGGCATCTGGCTTGGTTCCCTATCCTAACTATGATAAATAATGCTGTGATAAACATAGTTGTGCTGGTAGCTTTAGTATAGCTTTGTTTGTGATCATTTAGGTAAATGACCAAAAGTGGGATTGCTGGGTCATAGGGGAGCTCTATGTAGAATCTTTTGAGGAACCTCCATACTGCTTTCCAAAGTGGTTGAAAAAGTTTACACTCCCATCAACACTTTTGGCC
This sequence comes from Dipodomys merriami, assembly GCF_024711535.1. Taxonomy (NCBI): domain Eukaryota; kingdom Metazoa; phylum Chordata; class Mammalia; order Rodentia; family Heteromyidae; genus Dipodomys; species Dipodomys merriami. Next base: position 186,128 of record NW_027205381.1, read on the forward strand.
ACATCCCCTCCAGCATCTGTTGTTATTAGATTTCTTTCTTTTTTTTTTTTTCTGGCAGTTGTGGGGCTTGAACTCTGGGCCTGGGTGCTGTCCCTCAGCTCTTCAGCTCAAGGCGAGCACTCTACCACTTGAGCCACAGCACCACTCCCGGTTTTCTAGTGGTTTATTGGAGATAGGAGTCTCACAGTCTCTTCTGCCCGGGCTGGCTTTGAACCGAGATCCTTAGATCTCAGCCTCCTGAGTAGCTAGGATTACAGGCGTGAGCCACCAGCCCCTGGCTAGATTTCTTGATTATTGCAATTCTGAGGTTAGGTGGAATCTCAGGGCTTTGTTTTTCAATAGACTTATCCTGGTTCTACCCTTAACGTCTGGTCTTGGGATGTTTCCCATAGAAAGAAAACAACAGCAGGCAAGCATTCTATGCTAAGTGATTTGAAGACCTTATGTATTATGGCAGAATCTTCACTGAATATCACCGCCTCTGATGGCCCCCTGCTTCCTGCTCTCTTATTCTCCACAGATTTCTTTAAGTTGAGTCCCTACAGGTGGCTCTCTCTCCCCCAAGCACTCACTTGGGAAGTGCAATATATTCTCTACTATCCATTAACATAGAAACTTCTTGTCCATTGCTTTTGATTTTTTTCAAGCCTGGCTATCAGTTCTTTCCTTAAATTTTCTGAAATTCTAGTACATAGATTTTTTTTCCATCATCTTATATCTTTTTTTTTAATTTTATTTTATTTTATTTGAGAACATACTGTACAGAGGGGCTACAATTACATGGGCAGGATAATGCATACATTTCTTACCAAGCATTGCAGCCTCCTCCTTTGTTTACCCTTCACCTCCCTTCCCAGCCTCCCCCCTCCCCCCATCCAATTATACGCCCCTCCCCCCCCACACTGACATTGTAAAGTTGGTTTTGACATGACATTTTGTACTTCTCATTGTTGCAACAGGTCCACCTGAATCCTTAAACGACTTGTTTGTCCCCATCTCCTCCACATGTTATACTGACATCAAATATAGTGAAAGCGGGGGTTACACTGTGGGGGAGGGACATACAAAGCAACAAAGAAATAATCTTATAAATGCGTTAGAAACACATGCATGAAAGAAACGAAAACATTAAAATACATATTTAAGGGTTCATTTTCCTAACATCACATTATCTGACCTTTTCCGCTTGACTCATACCTATACTAGATATTGCAAATAAGGGAAACCATGAGACCTATGCTTCTTTGGGCCTGGCTTACTTCACTTAATATAATTTTTTCCAAACCTTTCCATTTCCTAACAAATGGGGAAATGTCATTCTTTCTGATGGAGGCATAGAATTCCATTGTGTATATATACCACATTTTCTTGATCCATTCATCTACTGAGGGGCATCTGGGTTGGTTCCATATCTTAGCTATGGTAAATAATGCTGCAATAAACATAGTTGTGCTGGTAGCTTTAGTGTGGTCTTGTTTGTGAACATTTGGGTAAATGCCCAAAAGTGGGATTGCTGGATCATAGGGGCGATCTATGTGAAGACTTTTGAGGAACCTCCATACTGCTTTCCAAAGTGGTTGAACAAGTTTACATTCCCACCAACAATGAAGTAAGGTTCCTTTCTGTCCACATCCCCTCCAGCATCTGTTGTTGTTAGAGTTCTTGATTTTTGCTGTTCTAACTGGAGTGAGGTGATATCTCAATGTTGTTTTGATTTGCATTTCATTTATGGCTAGGGAGGTTGAACATTTCTTCATGTGTCTATTGGCCATCCTTCTTTCGTCTTCAGAGAAGCTTCTCTTTAAGTCTTTCGCCCACTTATTTATTGGGCAGTTGTTTCTTTGAGGATTTGTTGTTGGGTGGTTTAATTTTTTGAGTTCCAAGTATATTTTAGATATGAGACCCTTGTCCGTTGTATGGCTAGTAAAGATCTTCTCCCAATCCGTGGGCTTTCTATTGATCTTGCTAGCTATGTCATTTGCCCTGCAGAAGCTCTGCAACCTTATGCAAACCCATTTGTCCAACCTTTCTTTGATTTGTTGTGTTTCCGGGTCTCTATTCAGAAAATTTCGGCCTGAGCCAAGGAGACCTAGGGTTTCTCCTATTCCATCCTGTAATGTTTTCAGAGTGTCTGCTTTGAGTTCAAGGTCTTTGATCCATTTGGAGTTGATTCTGGTGCAGGGTGATATATAAGGATCTAGCTTTAGTTTTCTACATGTAGTTAACCAGTTTTGCCAGCACCATTTACTGAAGAGGCTGTCTTTCTTCCATTCTATTGTTTTAGCTTCCTTATCGAAGATTAGATGGCTATAGGTCTGTAGGTTCATTTCTGGGTTTTCAATTCTATTCCATTGGTCCTGCGGTCTGTTCTTATGCCAATACCAAGCTGTTTTGATTACTATGGCTTTATAGTAGAGTTTGAAATTTGGTATTGATATTCCTCCAGCAGTGTTCTTTCCGTTGAGGAGCGTTTTTGCTATTCGGGGTCTTTTATTGTTCCATATGAATTTTTGTATTGCCTCTTCTATTTCCTTGAAGAATGAGGGTGGAATTTTGATAGGTATCGCGTTGAATTTGTAGATAGCCTTGGGAAGTATTGCCATTTTCACGATGTTAATCTTGCCAATCCAAGAGCATGGGAGGTTTTGCCATTTTTTAAGTTCTGTGTTGATTTCCTTTTTCAAGATTTTAAAGTTTTCATCATAGAGGTCCTTCACTTCTTTGGTTAAGTTAATTCCTAGGTATTTTATTTTTTGTGGGGCTATTACAAATGGAGTTGCTTTCCTAATTTCAGCCACACTTTTCTCATTGTTGGCATATAGAAAAGCCATTGATTTTGGGGGGTTAATTTTATAACCTGCTACTTTGCCAAAGTTTTGAATCAGCTTGAGTAATTTGGGAGTGGAGTCTATGGGATTCTTTAAATACAAGATCATGTCATCTGCAAAGAGGGAGAGTTTTATTCTTCTTTCCCTATTTGGATCCCCTTTATGTCTGCATCTTGTCTTATTGCTGTAGCTAGGCATTCTAATACTAGATTGAAGAGAAGTGGAGAGAGTGGGCATCCTTGTCTTGTTCCTGAGTTAAGAGGAAATGGCTTTAGTTTTTCACCATTGAGTATAATGCTGGCTGTAGGTTTGTCATATACAGCCTTTATTGTATTGAGGAATGATCCATGGATTCCTAATTTTTCCAGAACCTTCATCATAAAGGGGTGTTGGATCTTGTCAAATGCTTTTTCTGCATCTATTGAGATAACCATGTGGTTCTTATTTTTGCTCCTGTTGATGTGATGAATAATATTAATTCATTTGCGTATATTGAACCAGCTTTGCATTCCTGAAATGAATCCTGTTTGATCATGGTGTATGATTTTTTGGATGAGTTGTTGAAGTCGATTGGCCAAAATTTTGTTGAGAAGTTTTGCATCAATGTTCATCAAACAAATGGGTCTATAGTTCTCTTTCTTTGATGAGTCCCTGCCTGGTTTTGGGATGAGTGTTATGATGGCTTCATAGAATGTGTTCGGTAGTGAGCTTTCTCTTTCAATTTCATTGAAGAGTTGGAGGAGTATTGGAGTGAGCTCTGCTTTGAAGGCCTTGTAAAATTCCGCTGTAAAACCATCTGGTCCTGGACCTTTCTTAGCTGGGAGGTCTCTTATTGCTGTTTCTATTTCAATGCTTGATATGGGCCTGTTAAGCTGGTTTAACTCATCTTGGTTTAGTTTTGGCATGTCAATATTTGCTAGGAAAAGGTCCATTTCTGTCAAGTTCTCAAATTTATTAGCATAAAGTTTTGAGAAGTATTCCCTTATAATGTTCTGAATCTTGGTTGTTTCCGTGGTGATGTTTCCATTCTCATCTCTGAGTTTATTAATTTGGGTGTGTTCTCTCCTTTTTCTGATAAGGTTTGCTAAGGGTCTGTCAATTTCGTTAAGTTTTTCAAAGAACCAACTCTTTGTTTTGTTGATTCTTTCTATAGTTTTTTTGGATTCTAATTCATTTAATTCTGATTTAATTTTGATTATTTCTTTCCATCTACTGGATTGGGGTTTATCTTGCTGCTCTTTTTCAAGGAGGTTTAGATGTGTCATTAAATTGTTAGTTTCCGATCTCTCCAATTTGTTGATGTAGGAGCTCAGAGCTATAAACTTGCCTCTGAGTACTGCCTTTGCTGTGTCCCAGAGGAGCTGGTAATTTGTGTGTTCATTTTTGTTGAATAGCATGAACATTTGAATTTCCTTTCTAATCTCTTCCATGACCCACTCATGATTCAGCAGTGTGTTGTTCAGCCTCCATGTGATACCGGACTTTCTTTGGTGGCTTTTGGTGTTGAGTTCTAATTTTATTCCCTTGTGGTCAGAGAGAATGCAAGGTATAACTTCAATGTTTCTGAATTTAGACAAGTTTGCTTTGTGGCCTAAAATGTGGTCTATTTTAGAAAACGTTCCATGTGCTGCTGAGAAGAACGTGTATTCTGATGCTGCTGGGTGAAATGTTCGGTAAATGTCTGTTAAGTCTAGTTGATCTATGCAGCTGTTTAGATCTGCGGTTTCTCTGTTGAGTTTTTGCCGAGTTGATCTATCTAGTGGGGAGAGTGATGTGTTAAAATCCCCAACAATTAATGTCTTTGGATCTATATGGGATTTGAGGGAAAGTAGTGTTTCTTTGATAAATTTGGGTGCTCCATTGTTTGGCGAATAGATATTTAGAATTGTAATATCCTCCTGAAGGAGAGATCCTTTAATTAGTATGTAGCGACCTTCTTTATCTCTTCTCACGAATTTTAATTTGAAGTCTATTTTATCTGATATTAGGATTGCAACTCCCGCCTGTTTATGAGGGCCGTTTGCTTGGTAGATTTTGTTCCAGCCTTTAACATTGAAAATGTGTTTGTTTTTACGGGCAAGATGTGACTCCTGCAGGCAGCAGATAGAAGGGTCTTGTTTTTTAATCCAACTAGACAGTCTATGTCGCTTAATTGGAGAGTTCAGTCCGTTGACGTTAAGAGATAGGACTGAGAGGTATTTGGGAGTTCCTGCCATGTTATCAACCTTCTTGGGGGCTGTGAAAACTGGGTTCTTCCTAAGGTTCTTGGATTCTCAGTTTGGGTGCAGTTTCTTGGCCTTTGTTGTGGTCTTGTTGGTTTTCTATGTGTAGGACATCTTTAAGAATCTTTTGTAGGGCTGGTTTGGTGGAGATGTATTGTTTCAATTTTTCTTTGCTATGGAAGGTTTTTATTTGGCCTTCAGTTATGAAGGAGAGTTTAGCTGGGTACAGTATTCTTGGTTGATAGTTGTTTGTTTTTAGGGCATGGCATACGTCATTCCAGGCTCTTCTTGCTTTGATTGTCTCTGCTGAGAAATCTAAGGTAATTCTAATTGGTTTCCCTTTATAGGTGATTACCCTTTTCTCTTTGACAGCTTTAAGGATCTTTTCCTTGGTCTGGGTTGATCCTGTGTGGATTATAATGTGACAGTGGGATGTCCTATTCTGGTCTGGTCTATTTGGGGTTCTAAAAGCTTCTTGTATCTGAATAGGCCTATCTTTTTGTATGTTTGGGAAGTTCTCTGCTAGGATCCTGTTAAACAAATTTCCTAGACCATTAACTTCTGTTTCTAGGTGCTCTTCTACACCCAGTATCTTTAGATTAGGCCTTCTGATGGTGTCTTCCAGGTGTTGGATAGACCTATCATATTTCTTGGACTTGTCTTGGATGGTTGTATGTTCTTTCTCTATAATATCTAGGCTGTCTTCAATCCCTGAGATTCGATCTTCTGCGTGGTCTAACCTGCTGTCAAGACTCTCTACTTTGTTTTTTATCTCTTTTCCTTCTAATTGGTCAGCTTTGATGGCTTCAAGTTCTTTGTTGAAGCCCTGTTTTAGGTCTTGTATGAATTTCTTTACTTCCTTAATTTGGTGTTCAGTGTTTGTTCTCAAATCACTTAGTTGATTGGTTATGGTTTCTTTGGACTCCCATTCCTTCTGTTGGGTTCCATTCAGCATTCCCTTTGTGGTCTCCCTGACTTCCTTCAGCTCTTTGTTAATGGATTCCATGAATGCCTTTAGTGATCTTTGTGTATTCTCTACCTGGTCTCTCAATTCCTGAATTACTCTTTGATTAGCTTCCTCCCGTGTGTGGGATTCCTGCAGTTCTCTTTCTTCCCGTTCGTGGGATTCCTGCAGTTCTCTTTGAGTGTTCTCTGCCTGCTCACGCCATTCCTCCCTTTCTCTTTGAGTATTCTCAAGTTGTTCACACAAATCCTGTATCAGTTTTTGAGTAGCTTCCTCATGCTTGTGATATTCCTGTATAAACTTCTGGGATGCCTCCTCTCTCTTCCTATCACGCTCATACAGAGTCCTTTGTACATTGTCAAACTTCTCATTTATCATGTTTGCTATTAGTGTTTGTAGAGCTATTTGGGAACTCTCCTCTGGATTATTCTTTATTTGTTCTAATCCCTGATTATCAAGATTGGGAATTGAGATACCCGAATTTGCCATTTTTCTTGTGTTTTTCCGGCTTACTCGGCCCATTTGAGATGAAGATTGCACCAGTTTTGTGCTAGAACACTATCTTAAGGCAACCATCAACCAAAGTTTGCGTTTGTACAGTCAATAGTCTACAGATACAATCTAGTTCAACAGATACATCTATTCAACATCAAACAACTATATGTTAAAGGACTTCGAACCGCAGAAAAGAATTTGGAAAACCAGAAATTATTAGGATTAGGGAGAGATGTGGGTAAAAAATAGGAATAGATTGGTGTGGGGAGGCACAGGGAGAGTTAACTATGTCCTAATCACAGTGCAGGAAATGGGTTGGGTAGGATGCAAGTAGAGAGAGAGAGAAAAAGAAGAGACGGAAAGGGGAATGAAGAGAGACCAGAAAAAAAATAGAAACGTAAAAATTAATGTTATTATAGAGGTTAAAAGACCGTCTATTTAGAGAGGAATGTGAATATGTTGAGAGAAGGGGAGGGACATAGAGGAGATGTGAAAAACTTTAAGGATGGGAAAGGGAGAAGAAAAGATCAGAAGTTCAGTAGAGCTAGACAAAAAACAAAAAGATAATTAAGAAAGAAAGAAAAAGAGAAAGAAGACAAGAAAAGAAAGGAAAACGCTCATTCACATATTCCTAAAATAAAAATTATAAGATGAGAAAAAAAAAGTTACTGGAAAACAATTATTTTTTCAGAAGAGGCAAAAATTAAAGATTAATAAAAGTTTTAGAAGGGGAAAAATATATATATATAAGGTAACAAAAAACAAAAAACAAGCAAAAAAAGAAAAGAAGAAGAAGAAAAAAAAAGGAAAAAGAAAAAAAAGTCTTTTGATTTTTTTTTGGGGGGGGGAGGAGTGGGAAGGATCCTGTATCTCCCTTTTGTCTGTAACCAGTCTCTTGTTGGAGTCTCTGGTCAGCTTGAGGTCCTGTGGCTTGATTGGTTTCTTAAGTCGGTTGGTGGGAAGAGGCAGAAAAATGCTCTGCTTTACCCAAGATTTTGAGATCCTCCTCCCAGGTTAGTTTTCTGGGAGGGTGATCTGCTTTCAGAATCACAAAAGAGGGGGATGCAGTGATGAGGTTAGGTTCTGGGTAGAGTTGAGGCCTTTCAACAAACAGTAGCTTTTCCCTGGGGCTATTTTGTGATAAAGCTCACAGCGCCCAGCCTTTAGCCATTCTCAGGGTTTCTGTTTTTCAATTGATTGTGGTGGCTGCTAGAGGGAGGGGCAGCCTCTGGCTCTGGTTACCCAGTGAGGGAAGCCACTCCAATGGCTGGCGCCTGAGCTGGGTGAATTTTCCCTGGATGGAGCTGAGTCTGGCAGGTCACTTCGCCTGCTAAATGACTCATTTTATTCCAAGGCCTGAGCTGGAGCTAGCAGCTCCTCCGAGCTTTGTCGGTATCCAAGATGGAGATCACCGGTGCTGGGGGGGGAGGGGTGGCCTTCCCTCCTGTGCTCCCTGAGAAGGAGTGAGGACGTCAGGCTTGTACTCACGCCGAGTCTTGGATCCTGGGTCGTCTCTGGTCTGCAAACAGCAGGATGAAGATGTCCGCTCCTTGTCGGTTCTTGTTGGTGTTGAGTAGAATCCGCTCGTCCGCTGCGTCTGGCTCCTTTGTCCCGGACTCTCTGTGTCTCAGGTATGACCCCGCGGCCGTGGTTGCCGCCGCGACCCTGCCGCCACAGCGGCAGCTGATGTGTTTCCTTGGCTTCCCCTCTCTTGTCTAACTCTCTGTCCTGTGATGGCACACTTGGTGTGATTCTCTGGCTTAGGACTGTTCACTGGAACTCTAAAACTGCTTTCTATGCGAGAGCTTGTTCAGATTCCAGCTTCTCCTCCGCCATCTTCCCGGAATTCCTCCATCATCTTATATCTTGTATAAAAATATTTCAATGTCTTGTGATGTCCCAATGCAAGTCTCTCCAGGGGAGAGACAAGGAGGAGACAAAAGATTCCATCTAGCTGTGGCTCCTGGGATACTCTCTCCTACTGCTACACTCTCTTTGGTGGATTTATTTCCTTGGAACAGCCTGAGTAGCAAGTATGTTTTGTCCCATTGGATTCAGACATCCTTGTATTGGTTGCTTATGATCAACAGAAGTTTTCATGCTGGTGGTAATGTGTAGATACCAGGGGTGTAGACAACTGTGTGCACATGTGAAAATGGCTACCCTAAGAATCAGGGTCACCCCACATTTCTGGTCCCACATTTTGGGAAGTGGGAATTTCAAACAAACACCTATGTGAATAACCTGTTGGTCATGTTTTGACCTTAGTATCTAGAGGTCCAACATGGAGCTCTTCCTTTGGGGTTGTTATCCAAAATGTCTATCAAGAGCTGAGAAGGAAATAAATAGAATGCAATTCTATTTTACAAAAATCTTTGGCACATTTTGTATGTTCTTGACTCTTTCCCATCTTAGTTGGGGTTTCATGAGTGCTATGGGTCTTGCAGAGAGATCACATGTGGACCGGGAAGGAAATGGTTATCATGTGTCTTCCAGAGTATCTAGTTGATTTGAAGGTTCCTTCTAACCACAGTTGGGGAACAAAATAATTATTTCTGCCTGTGGGGGCTTCACCTTCTGAACTGGCTCTGGCATTCTGAGCATATCTTCCAGCCTTCTGTCTGTGCTGTTTGCTGAAGCAGTAGGTGACTCTACCTTCTGCATACCTTCCTGACTCAGAAGGAATTGGAGACGGCAAGTCTCGGTCTTTCTCACAAGCTTGGTTTCTCCAGTTGTGCTTCCCTGCCAATTGTTTCCTTCCAGCTTATTTTAGTCAGATTTTATTTTCTAAAATACAGTCACGGGAGGTTGGCACAGAGACTACTGCAAGTCTCAGCATTATATCTTTTTATTGGTGGGCATCTTTCCAAGATGTCCACATTCCTGCAGGCATGTTACAGGGTTTTTGGATATTCTACTCTGGAGACAGTGAGATTTTTGATGTTCCATCTTACATCACTTCTAATTGTGAATTAGATAAGTTTCCTGTTCATCACTGTTGAGTCTCTGCATCTGAGGCCTTCCTCCCTTGGAATTAGTCAGTGGCACATTTCAATTGCAGCTCCAAATCCATCTTTTTAGTCTGGCTTTTCCATCCAGAGATGTGCTCTTGAGGCTGTGAACAGCAGACCCCTGGTTGCTTGGCTGCTAGCCTGAGCAAGGGGCCAGGTCCTGGCAAGCTTGACTCAAACAAGTACTTCTCAGTGATGTCAAGATTTGCCAAGGTCCTGTTCTCCTTCAGGGCTTAGTGTAATGTGAGATGCTATGTTAGGCACCAATTTCCAGCTACTTTTGTTGGCCGGTAATGAGTTTATTTCATTTCATTTGTTTATTTTTTGAGGCTGTCCTGGTGGCTACCTACTTGCTAATCAGGCACTCTACCACCTGAGCCATGCCCTCAGCCCTTTTTGCTGTAGTAACTTTTTTGAATATGCTCTCCTACTTTGCTAGGGCTGGCCTGGACTGAAATCCTCCTTTATTTTGCTGCTCAGTAGCTGGGGGTGACAGGTATAAATCACTGTACCATGCTTTTGGCTGTTTGAAAAGGGAGTCTGATTGAAATGGGTTGGGTTCTGGCCTTGAATTACCATCCTCTTAATCTCTGCCTCTTGAGTTACTAGTATTACAGATACAGTGCACTGTATTTACCTTGATTGTTTTCCTTGTCCTGCATTTCCTTAGCTAGGATGTACAGCACACTCTACATGTGTTGGTCTTTCCACTCCCTTTGTCCAGGATATTGCTCCTCCTATCTCAAAGTTATATCATCACCATGCTCTGGCCTAAGCATCTGCATGGTTCAGGTAGGAGCGTTTCCCCTGAGCTGTAGAGACCAGTGTGGAAAATCAGGATCAGGGTGATTTGGATTGAGTTCTAGGATGATAATTCACTTTTATTGAATTTGCAGCAGGCTAGGTTTCAGCATAAAGGTCTCTACCCAGTGCCTGATACTGATGCAATGTGGTTGGGGCTGCTTTGCTTCTGAATAATTAGGGAAATACAGATTTCTCCCCACAATTCCTGGGAATTCTTTATTTGAGTCCTCAGAGTCCTCCTCCATGAACTTCTTGATTGACACGATATAAATTCTAACAAAACTAAGCTTAGAGTTTGCCATTTCTGCTTTTTTGTTTTCTTGCTTTTTTCTTTCTTTCTTTCTTTTTTTTTAAGAAAATAGCTACTATAGCTTTGTTAACTTTTCTTAGTTTTCTTTTTTAAATTATGATAAATAAAAATTTCTTTTCTTTCTTAGGTAAGTAATTTTAAGTTGGGCTTGGCAGCATTCAAAAATATTCCAGACTGCATTATGGACAACATTTTCAGTCGCAGTAGGTTTGAATTCATGAGCTAGGAGGTTGCTGATGATTATTCAACAGTATTTGCTTAAGGTATGCAGTAGGTTTGAATTCATGAGCTAGGAGGTTGTTGATGATTATTCAACAGTATTTGCTTAATAGGTACAAACCAGACTTTGATAAGTGAGAAAAATGGAGCTATAGTCACTCTCTATATATTTATAGATGTAGTCACAAAAATACATTGGCTCTTTCCCCTCCACTCCTCAAATTTTCTTTTTTTTTAATGAAAATTATTGTGGTCTTATTATTCACTCTATTCATAAGGTAAGTAAGATTTACAACATGCATTAAACAAACAATATTTACTAAATTGTAACTGAGAATTTGTTTAGTTCAAGTCTGTGGCAATTCTTTAATCCCTACATGCTACAATCATGGCTTCAGCAAAGAGGCATACATCTATTTCTTTCTTTTTTTTTTCTTTTTGTGCCAATCCTGGAGCTTGACTTTAGGGTCTGGGTGCTCTCCCAGAGCTTTTCTGTTCAAGGCTACCCCTTTATTGCTTAAGCCACAGCTCTACCTTCAGCTTTTTGGTGGTTAATTGGAGATAAGAGTTTTACTGACTTTCTTACCCAGGCTGAGTTTGAACATCAATCTTCAGAGTTCTTCTCAGATACTCACCTGAGTATCTAGGATGATAGGTATGAGCCACTGATATCTGACTCACATTGTTTCTTACTCAGGGATCAGATTGCTCTCTAAGCAATGTTCTTTCCAAATAATTGACAATTTGACTTTTCAGAAATCTGGTTGTGACTTCATCGGGATTTTTACTGAAAACATTTTTTAAATTGAACTGTATAGATGTTTTCTGCTGATTGTGTGTGTGTGTGTGTGTGTGTGTGTGTGTGTGTGTGTGTGTGTGTGTGTGTGTGTGTGTGTGTGTGTGTGTTTACTGGGGCTTAAACTCAGGAGCTAGATGTTATCCCTTAGCTTTTTTTGCTCAAGTGTGGTACTCTACCATTTTTCAAAAAAAAAAAATGATGGTCTTTCCTGGAGTACTAGCTTTGAAGTATGATATTTAGATCTCAGTCTCCTGAGTACCTAAGATTATAAGCATAAGCCACCTGCACCCAGCCAAAAAGTTATTTTTGTGAGACTTAGAATCAGACATCTACAACAGCTTTCTGTTCTTGCTCAAATATGCCCTGTGTAGATTTATGATTAAAATATAGTTTTCAAGCATGATTTTACACTATAACCAGCCTTGTTAATGGTGCTTTGCCTCTTTATTTATCTATAGGCGTATTTTTGATATATAAAATGTCCATACAATTTTCATTTTTGTTCACTGATTCTACAAATATTCCAGTATTTGTCCAGAGTCTTCACTGTAATTCTTTTTTTTCAACAAACCAATAGACTTTTAGTTTGGGGGTAACAGCCTGAGAGGAACATCAGAGTCTTCCAGTCAGACTAGAGAAACAGCAATGCTCTCTTACAAACCATATCTCTTCTTTTTTTTTTTAATATTATTTTATTTTATTTGAGAACATACTGTACAGAGGGGCTACAATTACATGGGCAGGATAATGCATACATTTCTTACCAAGCATTGCAGCCTCCTCCTTTGTTTACCCTTCACCTCCCTTCCCAGCCTCCCCCCTCCCCCCACCCAATTATACCCCCCTCCCCCCCCCCACCGACATTGTAAAGCTGGTTTTGACATGACATTTTGTACTTCTCATTGTTGCAACAGGTCCACCTGAGCCATATCTCTTCTTATAAGGGGAGAAGGCATGGTGATGCTCTTTGTGCAAATGGTGGGAAAACCTTATCTGGGCCACAGGCTGGGAGTTGTCAGCATAGTTGTGTGTAGCAGATGTGACTAGAATTTTTGTGGGTAAAGATCTCAGGCTCAGTTGACCTGCAGAGTGAGAACTCAAGAGGTGGCAAACAGTTAATCGGAGGGGGTTCATTATAATTCTTAAATTATGATTCTTAAATCCCATATGACAATTTATTTGCATTTTCAGCAATCAACCGTCCTCCCCTCTGCACCCGCACTCCCCACCACATGTACAAATGTGTGTGGCACACAAACAGGTTTTTAGATCAGGGGTTCAGATGGATCTGACTGTGACTTTGCTCTGCTCTGGCTCCATGAGCCTGTGATTACTCATCACCCCAAGGTCCTTATCATAGAAGACTGCCCTTCTATAGTTCCCTTCAGAGGACTGTTGTGGGACCACATTAGTGATGACAATGTGGATCAGAGTCTGGAACAGACTACGTTCTCAATAAACACCATCTACTGCTTTCTTCTCAATCCTCCTTTCAACCTCCTGAGTAGTTAGGATTGCAGGTATCAGCCACCAGTGCCTGGCACTCGCTCCTACTCTTGTCTTTGAAGTTGTCTACATTGGAAATTGACATGTGTTTCCTGAGCATGTTGTGCAATGGGTAAACTTAACTATCCCACCCTTGGGTTTATGGAAAATCTACTGCAAAGTCTCTGTTTCTTGAATAGGTAGCTTTTCAGGTAGAGTAAAGTGCAGTGCTTTTTGTAGAGGCCAGCTGGCCACTTTGCATTGGTTGCAGAGGTAAAAATAGTATTTCTGAAGAAGGCAGCGGTTGCTGTTCAAAATTTAGATGACAAGTGATTTATAGCATATCTTTTGACAACAAATAATTTCATTGTGTGTACAAGAGACAAAAGAAACTTAGAAAGTTGTGTATGGAGTTGGGTTGAAGGGTCAGTGTGTTTGTGTGTTTAGTTGAGGATTCAGAATCACAATGACTGCAGCATTGTAAAACCAATTTAGATGACTTTCTGAATGACTTCATCTTCAGCTTTACTATTAGCCAATATTTCTACAGCTAGCTATTTATTTTTACTGGTCCTGGTTAAACTAGTATAAAGTTTGACATGCTTTTTTTTTGTAAATTTGTGTCTCAACATTTTATTTATCAAACAGAGCAAACAACTCTCTGATAAATTTTATAAGGATATAAAGCACTTTGTGGTTTTTTTTTTTTTTGTTTTGTTTTTTTGGCCTGGTCGTGGGACCTGAACTCTGGGCCTGGGCGCTGTCCCTCAGCTCTTCAGCTCAAGGCTAGCACTCTACCACTTGAGCACAGCGCCACTTCTGGCTTTTTTTCTTTTTGCTTATGTGGTCCTGAGGAATTGAACCCAGGGTCTCATGCATGCAAGGCAAGCGCTCTACCATTGAGCCACCTTCCCAGACCCATATAAAGCACTTTGAAATGTAAATATACCTGTATATGTATAGGTTAAACAACTGTGAAATATTATGCAAATACTAAAATTATTTTTATTAGTAGTCAGAGATTATTTTAATTCACATTTTCAGGAAACGTGTCTTGCAGTTAAATTAGGAATAGCATTTTGCCTCCCCCCCACAGTTGTAAAGAGTTTATTTAGCAAAGAAAAAGTAAAAACACTCAGGAGAGTGACCAGTGCGAACCATAAACCACTTGTCTATCATGTAAGATCCAGATGTTTTATACTGTTCCTTCTCAACTTTTCCTCCTCCCCTTTGGCAGTGTGTCAGATGGTGATGGGTTTGTTCAAAAAAAGCCAGACCTTTCCATGTAGTGGCTTGTAGGAGGGTTGGTTTGTGTTATGGAAAGACCCAAGAACTGTCACTGGATGGTGGCTACAGGACTGGGGGAGGGACAAGCTGGCCTGGATTGGTTGGCTGATGTTTTCCTTCAATAGGAATAGCACTTTTTGTGAAGGGGGAAAAATCTATTGAGATGTTGGCTCATCCATGACAAAGAGACCCCCTGTTCAGGACTTGCATATAGTCTCATTTCTTTCTGGAGAACACTTTTCAAAGAGCACATGGCTAAGTAGATAACAAGACCAAGGTCAGCTTCACAAGCTTCTCTGACCATGTGCTGGCGAGGCAGTGCTTTGGGTAAATTCCATTTTGATTCAGGAAAGACCCAAAATATTTATGGTAGAAAGTACAATGAATTTAAAATGAGATCAGGGTTTGCCTTCCGTTCTCTTATCTCAGTAGTAATGTATCCCTACCACTTTGCACTTCTATCCTTTTGCTGAGTTCCCGTGAAAGACTGCATGTCCAAATTATCCAGATACATATCCACTTCTATTCTGAGAATCAAGGGATTTAATTATAACTATGCTTATAGTCATAACTATAGAAAAGTATGACAGTAGCATTTCAAGTTAGCTGCATTGCTTTCTAGAACTTTTTGTTTTTTGGAATCACAAAGAAACAATTCATCTCAGTCTCAGAGGTTACCCTGTCTCTGGGTTTCTATTTGTATACCAGTCTAATAAACTGTAGTATAACCTAACAGGTATGGGGTGGGGTTGGAGTGCAAGGAATGGGGAAAGTGAGAGTAAGGGAGGGGTTCCATGTGATTAAAATGTGATATTTGCATGTGTGAAATACCAGGGTGAAACCCCTTCGAACAATTACCGTACACTTAAAAAATGGATGAAAGGAGCCAGGCGCTGGTGGCTCACACCTGTAATCCTAGCTACTCAGGAGGCTGAGATCTGAGGATCGTGGTTCAAAGCCAGCTTGGGCAGGAAGTCCGTGAGACTCTTATCTCCATTAAACCACTAGAAAACCGGAAGTGGTGCTGTGGCTCAAGTGGTAGAGCACTAGCCTTGAGCTGAAGAGGGCAGGGACAGCACCCAGACCCTGGAGTTCAAGTCCCATGACTGACAAAAAACAAAACAAAACAAAAAAATGAATGAAAGGAATGCAAAACAAGCACTGTCTAGGTTATAAGTACTGGTGGAAGAGGGGAGAATAAATTGAGGGTGAAGGAGGGTGAATATGGTCAAGATACTTGTGTGCTTGCATGAAAATAAAATAATGAAGCTTATTAAAATTGGTTTGGAAGGAGAGTAGTGGAGAATGAAGTAGAGTGATGGAGGGTATAAGGTACACTTTATACGTATATGAACAAGTCAAAATGAAACCTCTTTGTATAACCAACTGATGCTAATAGCAAGGTAGACAGAAGAAATTATACTGATGTATTAGAAACATAAGTAGGTAGACAAAGACTGTACAATGACCTGTTCTGAGAATGACTAATGAAATAAAATACTAAATACGAAGATTTTAAAACAAGCTAAACTTTCTTCCACAAATTATGATTTTTAAAGAAAATGTTCATTTTTAAGGAAATAAGGATGCATAATAAAAGAACATAACACATATGGAAACAGTTTGTTATAGGCTGTTTGGGTTTTTATTTGCTAGTCTAAGGAGCTCTTGAATTTGTTTCCCTAAATTGAGATGAGGAAATACTGGCCACAGGCACCTCAGCCTGTGATCTTGTTTGGAAACAGGAATTTGTTTGGTTAAAATGAGGTTGGATTGAAGTAAGCTGGGTTCCACTATGACTGGTTGCTTATAATTAGAAGCAATTCGGATATGACACACACAGAGAACACCTGTGATGATGCAGGCAGATGCTGTTCCTATAAGCCAACTACCATCCAATACAGGAGAAATCCAAAGCAGATGCTTCCCCACACCTATGGAAATACTGACCTTTGGACTGCTACCTTTCAGAAATGTGAGAAAATACATTCTGTGTGGCTCTATAATTCATCCAATATGTAGAAGATTGTTATTGGAGCTCTAGCAGACTGATACAGATTCTGGTAATAGGAAATGAGGTGCGGCTACCACAAATACCTAAAATGTGCAGATGGAATTAAGATTTGGCAAGTGGGTCAAGATTAGGAGAGTTTTGAACAAGCTGAACCTGCGTTTAGGAGATTGTTGGTAGAAATAAGATTGTTAAAGGTATTTCTGGGCTGGGAATGTGGCTTAGTGGTAGAGTCATTGCTTGGCATATGAAGCCCTGGGTTTGATTCCTCAGTACCACATAAACAGATAAAGCCAGAAGTGGCCCTGTGGCTTAAATGGTAGAGTACTAGCCTTGAGCTAGTACTCTAAAGAAGCTTAGGAATAGTACCTGGTCCTGAGTTCAAGCCTCAGGAATGGCAAAATAAAAGTATTTCTGGTGAAGAAGACTCAGTTGGAAATGAGGAACATGTTCTTAACAGTGGAGGGAAGAAAACCCTTGCTGTAAATGGGTGAATGATGAATGAGTCACTTTCCTCTATTTGTTTTTGGAAAGTAGAACTTGAAAACGGTGGATTTGGATATTTCACTGAGGAGATTCCTAAGCAAAATGCTAAAGACATTACTTAGCTTCTTTTTGCTGCTATGGTAAAATGCAAGAGGAAAGAAACACAGAAGGAGCTGCTTAGCAAAAAATAAATTAATTAGCCAGTCACTGGTGGCTCATGGCTGTAAACTTAGCTATTTAGGAGGCTGAGATCTTAGGATCACGTTCAAATCCAGCCCAGGCAGAAAGGCCTCTGACACTCATATCTCCAATAAACTATTAGAAAGGATAGAAGTGACACTGTGGTTCAAGTAGTGGAGCGCTAGCCTGGAGCAAAAGAACCTCAGGAACAGTGCCCAGACTCTGAATTCAAGCTCCAAGACCAATAAATAAATAAGTACATAAAAATAAAAAGAATTAGAAAGATTTCAGCTTGCAAAGAAAAAAACAAATAAGAGACAGATAAATCCTTCAATCCAGATCAGTGTGTGTATTCTTCAAGGCAGGAAAGGGGAGGCACTACTCTTATGGTGAATTCACTGTGGATCCAGATGATCAACTTTATCCAATCCTGTGAAGGGTAGAGCTTCCCTTTCTCCATCTCACTTGCTACCTTCTTTCAGTCTCTGCACAGTAATCATCCTACATGGGAAGAAGATATTTCAAATAACCCACAGTGTCTCTCTTTCTCTATACTCTTGATAAGTTGAGCAGTGACTGTAAAGCATTCCTCCTTGCTCTGTGGTTCTGTCTCAAAAATGTAGTAGGAGGCATAGAATTCCATTGTGTGATATATATATATATACATATATATCACATATTATATATATCTATCACATTTTCTTGATCCATTCATCTACTGAGGAGCATCTGGATTTGTTCCATATCTTAAATGCTGCAATAAACATAGTTGTGCTGGTAGCTTTAGTATGGTCTTGTTTGTGATCTATGCCTCCATCAGAAAGAATGACATTGTCCCATTTGTTAAGAAATGGAAAGACTTGGAAAAAATTATATTAAGTAAAGTAAGCCAGGCCCAAAGAAACATAGGTCCCATGGTTTCCCTTATTTGCGATAACGAGTATATATCTGAATCAAGCAGAAAAGGTCAGATAAGTTGATGTTAGGGGAATGAACCCAAGATAAGTATTCAAATGTTATTTTTTGTTTCACACAATTGTTTCTAACATATTTATAAGATGATTTCTATGTTGCTTTGTATGTCCTTCCCCCATGGTATAATCCCTGTTTTCACTGTATTTGATGTTGGTATAATTTGTGGAGGGGAAGGGAAAAAACTAATTGTTTAACTAGGGATACAGGTGGACCCATTGCAACAATGAGATGAACAAGAAGTTATGTTGAAAAACAAACTTTCCAATTTTGGTGGGGGTGGGGGGAGGATTGGGTAGAGGGAGGTGGGGGAGTATGGGAAGGGATGGAAAGGGGAAACAAAGAGGAGGCAACAATGCTTGATAAGAAATGTACTCGTTATCTTGCCCATGTAATTGTAACTCCTCTGTATGGTATTCTCACAATAAAAAAATGTAGTAGGGACAGACTTACTCTGAAAATGGAATTGTAATATGATGAACATTTTCCAGCCACCCTTATTTTAGAGAGATTGCTCTTTGAGGTTCCAGAGGACTCTAGATCTAGATCTAGAGGCATCTGATCTGCATATACATTTGCCTTCTATAGTATGTTTGAGCTATACCTCAGTGAAGACTATGACACACACCTAACATTCTAGCTGCTAAAAATTCCACTGAAATAGAAACAAATAATTCAATGGCAACCTATTAAAGTTCAGAGAGATTCTACCGACACACACCTAACATTCTAGCTGCTAAAAATTCCACTGAAATAGAAACAAATAATTCAATGGCAACCTATTAAAGTTCAGAGAGATTCTACCAAGCGGTTACAAATATTTCCTCAATATCCATTGAAGCCAGAAGCAAAAGAAGGACACAATTTTGTGAAGAAAGTATCTTTTTTTATATTCTGGAAACATCTTTGAGTACATATATCTAGCCAGCAAAGAAACCACGTGGATAAAGTCTGATTTGCTGAGAACATCAAGGCCACCACCAACATAGGATCCCTTATTTTGCAGCAATATCTAACCCAAGTACCAATGATGTCATTCACTTAATTCAAATGGTTTTGTTGTAGTTTCTTTGCTTTGCCTTTTTTAGTGGTCGTTAATACTGGGGAAATTAGTACCCTTTTTCCTCTGATTGGAGAAGACAACAACATACTTGGATACCATAACCCAGGAGTTAGGAAAAGATAATGTTTTCCTAAGTCTTAAAAACCAAAAACAAATTTTCCCTGTGTTCACATCATCATTCATTGCTGCAGCCCCCCTCCCCACCAGCTAAATCCAGCCACTCTTCTGCCTTTGCTAAAGAGATTTTCATAATTGTCATCCATAAGTGAGGAAACATCCTGACCTCACTCAGATTTATATGAGACTTCTTCCATCAGGTTACTGGTTGGAGGATCTGCCTCCAAGAGTCAAAGTAGAAGTATTAGGCAGACTGTGTTATCATCTGTCTATACTGTCCTTTAGAATACAATCCTCTACTTGAGGCCAAATCAACCTAATTAGCAGGACTTACTCCATTTAGCAGAGCTGTTGACTAGCCAAAGCTTACAGCAAACATGTACATATCCCTAAGCCAATGATGGATCATTTGGTACTTGAAACCTTTCCTTTATATTCCTCTACCATAATGCTTTCCCATATTGCTGCCTGCCTTTGAGTCTCTGCCCAACTCAAGGGATGGTGGCCAGCTCTTTTGCTATAGCAGTATCTGAATAAACAGATGGCATTTGTTCTTGGTTGCATGGTCTTTACTTATTTCCATACTTCTTGGCAATAAAGAATAAAGGGAAATATCACTAATTAAGAATACTGTGTATATGGATGTAAGGGAGGAAGAAATTTTGAGTGGGATAGAGAAGAAAAGATTAGACTGATTTAGTGCAAAGGTTAAACAGAAAACACTTTCAGAGTTGCAATTTTTTAACATCAAGTTGTGGCTTTTTTCCTGGTACATTGCCTTGCACATGATGGGTAACTAATACATATTTGTTGAGCTAATGAGGAGATGGAGAATCTTCTTGCAACGCTGTCTGTAGCAAGTCCTCAGAGCTCCTTTTGTGTGACAGACACTACTGAACTGGTCAGCTGTTCTTGGGGCAGAGTTGTGATTAGCAGAAGTTTCTTTAATGCCTGTTCTTTTGTTCTCTTTTAGTGTTAAATTCAAGTTTGATTATTGCAGGAGACCTTGTTTTGTAAAAAGTTACTATTTCACATTAAAGTCTTCTTATTTGAGTGGAGTATTGTGTATGTTTGAAAGAGCAGAGATGATTGAGTGTTTTATTGAGTATTTTTATCCTTAAGATATTGTGCAAGTAGTATTTTCAAATAGTTCAATTCTTTGTATTGAGAGTTTTGTAGAGTACATAATTTATTTCTATAGTAAATGATTATAACAATCCAGAGTGAAAGTAGTTTTTGTAAAATAAGCAAATATAAAAGTAGGTGGATGTTATGGTTTGACATAAAAATACATGCATGAGTACAATCCATGTGGTTGAGCACAGCTTTACCTTGAGACATGGGCTGTAGGAAGGTGTGATATACACAAACTTACCTTGAACTTTCTATAGTCTTTTCCTTCTGTGCTTTTCCCTTGATCTTCCTGCTTTCTTCTTGGTAATAGTTGTCTTACAAATTTAAAATTTTCAGTCAATGTTATAGCACAAAGGGTACGTATACATACATATACACTTTTGTTCTAAATCTTCATTTAGATAATTTAGATAATCTTCATTTGTGATAATTTTTTTATACTTTTCTGGCTTTGGTTCATTCTCTGTTGCATACTTTGCACCATTCTCTCCTATATTTTGTCTTAATCACAATTTGATAGTTATTTTCTATGATCTGATTGACATACTTCCTTCAAGTAGGCTGGGATCTATGTCTGTTTTTTTTTTTAAATGTCTGCTTTTGTTCCTAATGTAGTCCCATGCTTGGCACATGGTATGGATCAATAAATCATTATTAAATTGAATAAAAGTACTACAATTATCTCATTACTTAACTGTTTTTACATTTCTTCCTCATTAGGCAATGCTGACTTCTCAGAAACTAGAATAGAGCCCCAATACTCATTAAAAGCTTAACAAATGCCCAGTATTGAAGAAAAATGGTTAAATCTGTTTTATGTCAGCATTATACCATCCCAGGGGAGAATATAAACTAATAAAACCAACATGCCTGACTGAGGACAGGCAGATGAGAAATTTCAAGGAAAACATGTGATGCCCCAGAAAAGCCTCTTCTATTTGTTATAGAGGATGAGTGATTAAATAAAGGTCTAATTCACCACCTGTGGTGCATTGAACTTACTGTCATTTGGTTTTTAAGTTTATTAACTAGTTAGCAAGGAGCTTGGAAATTTTCATTGTAATGTAATGAAAATGTTGCTTTGGAATTATTATTATTATTATTAGTCAGTTGTGGGGCTTGAACTCTTGGCTTGGACACTGTCCCTGAGCTCTTCAGCTCAAGGCTAGCACTCTACCATTTGATCCACAGTGCCACTTCTGGTTTTCTGGTGGTTAATTGGAGATAAGAGTCTCAAGAATATTTCTGCCTGGGCTGGCTTTGAATCGCATTCTTCAGATCTCAGCTTTCTAGGATTACAGGCATGAGCAACTGGCAGCCCCAGCTTGGAATTATTTTCTCCTTAGCCAAAGATGGTTAAAAAATGTCTCTTGGACTTGAATTTTCTCAAGAGGCCTGGGCCCGCTTGGCTCATGCCTGTAACCCTAGAGACTCAAGAGGCTAAGTTCTGAGGATCACAGTTCAAAGCCAGCTTAGGCAGGAGAGTCCCTGAGATTCTTATCTCCAATTCATCATCAACAAGTTGGAAGTGGATCTTTGACTCAAGAGGTAGAGTGCTAGCCATGAGCAAAAACCTCAGGAACAGCACCCAGCCCCTAGTTCAAGACCGAGGATAGCCACAACACAAATAAATAAAAACTCCCAAACAACAACAAAAATCACTCTTAAATTTCTAACCTTAAAATGTTCTATTCCTTTTAAAATAAGATAGGTTAAAACATTTAAATTTTATTTGTTTTCCTTATTTTAGTTATAGTCTTGCAGATTTTGTTTCATATTCTGACCAACTTGAGCATTTCTAAAAGAATAGTTAGAGGACAAGTTTTGCTGACTTAAAACATAGCCAATAATACAATAAACGCGGTTGTGCTGGTGGCTTTACTGTATCCTGCCTTGTAATCTTTTGTTTAATTGCTCAAGAGTGGAATTGTTGGATCCTAGGTAGTTCTATAGTTACCATTTTGAGGAACCTCCACACTAATTCCCAGAGTGGTTGAACAAGTTTACATTCCCACCAATGTATTAGCTTCATCCTCGCCAGCATCTATTGTTTGTGTTCTTGATAATGACCATCACTGTAGACAAGTTATAGAATCAACCCAAATGCCCCTCAATGGATGAATGGATTAAGAAAATGTGGCATATATATAATGGAATTTTACTCACCTATTAGAAAGAATGATACTACATCATTTGTAAAGAAATGGACAGACATGGAAAAAATTATGTTAAGTAAAATAAGTCAGGCCTAGAGAGACAAAGGATGCATGTTTTCCTTTATATGTGGAAGCTAAATTTAGTGTACAAACTCATTAGTAGATATGTTGAGTTGTATGTAAGTGTATACAAATGTAATGACTGAAATACAGTACATTCATGGGAGATCTCAAATAGTATTATTCCTTAAAAAGGCAAAATCAAATAAGCAAAATAAAACACTAAGAAACAGGTACTTAAAGGGGCCGGATGGAGTCAAGGGGAAATGAGTAGACAAATGAAGGTGAAAAGAAGGGGAAAGGAAGTGGTGCTGTAGCTAAAGTCGTAGAGTGCTTGCCTTGCATGCATGAGTCCCTGGGTTCGATTTCTCAGCACCACAGAAGCAAAAAGAAAAAAGCCAGAAGTGGAGCTGTGGCTCAACTGGTAGAGCGCTAGCCTTGAGCTGAAGAGCTGAGGGACAGAACTCAGGCCCAGAGTTTAAGCCCCATGACCGACAAAAAAAAAAGAAGGGGAAAATATCATCAAGAATCCAACGTATATCCTACAAAATGAAGAAGAGAGAGGGAAGGGGTGAGCAGAGGAAGGATGAGTGAGACTGTTGAAAGGGGTGGCACTGATCAAGAGCTAGTGTAGTCATAAACTGCTTTGTTGAATGACTATTCCTGTGTACAACTACTTAAAGGTAATAATAAAAAAGAATACAATGCATATCCAACAAAATTAAGGAGAGTGAGGGAAGGGGTGGGTAGGGGAGAGATGGGTAAGAATGTTGTAAGAGGTGACATTGATCAGGATATATTGTATTCATAAACTGCTTTGTTAAATGGCTACTTTTTTTAAATTTAATTTTATTTTATTTGAGAACATACTGTACAGAGGGGCTACAATTACATGGGCAGGATAATGCATACATTTCTTACCAAGCATTGCAGCCTCCTCCTTTGTTTACCCTTCACCTCCCTTCCCAGCCTCCCCCCTCCCCCCACCCAATTATACCCCCCTCCCCCCCAACACTGACATTGTAAAGTTGGTTTTGACATGACATTTTGTACTTCTCATTGTTGCAACAGGTCCACCTGAATCCTTAAATGACTTGTTTGTCCCCATCTCCTCCACATGTTATACTGACATCAAATATAGTGAAAGCGGGGGTTACACTGTGGGGGAGGGACATACAAAGCAACAAAGAAATAATCTTATAAATGCGTTAGAAACACATGCATGAAAGAAACGAAAACATTAAAATACATATTTAAGGGTTCATTTTCCTAACATCACATTATCGGACCTTTTCCGCTTGACTCATACCTATACTAGATATTCCAAATAAGGGAAACCATGGGACCTATGCTTCTTTGGGCCTGGCTTACTTCACTTAATATAATTTTTTCCAGACCTTTCCATTTCCTAACAAATGGGGAAATGTCATTCTTTCTGATGGAGGCATAGAATTCCATTGTGTATATATGCCACATTTTCTTGATCCATTCATCTACTGAGGGGCATCTGGGTTGGTAAATGGCTACTCTTGTACAACTGCTTAAACACAATTCAAAACCCTAAGGAACAGGAGAGTAAATTATGAGTGTAACATACAGAATAAAGTAGAAATAAATGAGATTTTAAAATAAAAAATAGCCAATGATTTTGCACAGTCATGTGTTGCTTAATAATGAGAATATATCATGGGAAACACTTTAGTTGATTCTTCATTGTATAAACATTACATGGTGTATGACACAAAGACTGCTCCCTTGTCACTAGGTTATATACTCTCATAGGACCACTGTCTTCTATGTTGTCAACTGAAATGTTATGGTTCACCTGGTCATGACTGACTCCCCAGGCTAACTCACCTCAATGATGTGCCATTCATAAATATACTTGTCAGTTAATGACATATTATATTAATTTCATAATCATGTATGTTATGTCTATGTTATGAATTCT
Source organism: Dipodomys merriami (assembly GCF_024711535.1). Taxonomy (NCBI): domain Eukaryota; kingdom Metazoa; phylum Chordata; class Mammalia; order Rodentia; family Heteromyidae; genus Dipodomys; species Dipodomys merriami. Next base: position 210,682 of record NW_027205381.1, read on the forward strand.
TTATCACATTTGCGAGGTATGGTGGTGTAATGGGTAAGTTTGAGTGTCACATACAAATGGGTTCAAATCCCAGACCTGTCAGTTGACTATTTTATTGTTTTGAAATCTCCATTTCTTTTAATAAAAGATAATGATGATGACATCTACATCCTGTAGTTTTTGCAAGGATTGGAAGCATGGGTATAGGGTAGAGGAATGGGTCTGATAGAGGTCTTTTTACCGTCCTGATAGTACAGTATTGTGGGAGCTCAATCAACTCAGGGCCATACTTCTTACTGGGCTCAACAAGCTTCCTGAAGCAATCAACTCTCTCTCCTTTGTGAATACTATGCCCCTCTAAGCAGCAATTTTCAGAGTAGTAGTGTAATAGAAGCTGATGGTTGGAGTAAATGATTGCTCAGTATGGAGAAGGAACATAGAATTGAAGAATGCTTTCTTTGGGTCAGGGGAACTAGAAGGTGGATTAAGCCAATAAAATGCAAATGTCACAGAGAACACACAGAAGAGGGGAGACCTCCCATGCAGGGTGAAATATACCTGTGGTTGTGTTCTCAGAATTGACCAAACAACTATTATCCCATTAAAATGAATCCCCTCTGGCTCTTCTGTGCAAGGTGGCAGCGTTGTAAAAGTGTTGTGCATTACTTTCTGGTAAATCACAATAGAAATGCTGTGGAATTGTGCATATGAACTTAGATGCATCATAGTTTATTCCATTACAATAAACACCATGAAAACCATAATGGTGTGCCATCTACTATGTAGTATCATCAACCTTTTTATATCTAAGAGAGCCTTCATGGGCTTGCTAATGGTATATAGGCCATAAAGCTTTTGCACAGTAATGTTTAACTATATCTGAAATGGTGAAATATTTGGTGGTTGCATGGGTGATCTTGTTTTTAAATCTCTTTTAAGAGAAAATCAGAAAAGCAATAGAAAGCCTCTGGGATTTCCTTTTTCAGAAGAGGTGGCAATCTACAATCTTCTGTGGACACAATTTATAAGGCATTGTACTGGCCATGCATGGTACTGCATGCATATGAACAGCCACGATAACATTGGGTCCTTTAAATTAACAAGCAAAAGCTAAGTTGGGGCTGGGGTGTACAAATTAGCAAAATTTCAATTAAAATTCCATATTAGGTTTTTATCTGATCATATTTTCACTAGCTCTCAAGTAGTATTTATTTCCTAGCTGTTTACTCCTAGACAAGTAGCATGAATGTGTTAAAAAGGGATGGATAAGAAACAACATGATTTTCATAATGAGCCTGAAATTAGTGTTTTATTACAGATAAGTGACTATCTCACCACTCCTATCTCCCTCTTAATTTGGCTCTTTTGGATTAATCCTGTCTCTTCTCTTTCTTTTTATCATCATTTCCTTATTCTGAGTTAAAAATATACTTTCTTCTTGTTGAAGAATTTCAGAATCCCATCAGATCTAAGCCCAGATTTCATGATCCCCCCAGATTCATGTAGATGATTAGTGATCCAGACCCTTGTTGCTTCATTTTCAGCACAAGCAGTAGCAAGAAGAGATACCTTTCTGTAGAGGAGATCACCTCCAGCTTGCTCTGGGTAAGATGGTAGGATCATCTCTCTATTACAGAGGGAGGTTGGATACCAATTCTCCTGTCACTATGAAGCTATCAACACATAACGGAGATACAGCATTGGGTGTTGATACTTGGAGTGATTGATCTCTTACTATATACAACATAAATTAAAATCTGTCGGTGCTCCTTCCCAACCTCACAGATACTGATTGGTGAGAGCAGAGCCGTAGTGTGTAGAATATGACTCCAACTGTGTAGTTTCCATGTAAAAATGAACCATACCATGGTGCTCCATGCCTAGCCCACAATCTTATGAATAGACAAAATAACAAAAATCTTTTGTAATGAAGTCAATTTTTTACAGTCAGCTTAACTAGGACTCTGAGCAAAGACTTTCCAAATAAGTAGCTCAGCAATTCCTTTTGACCTAGGAACTCCGGCCATGTTACATCAAAACGAGTGCAATTGGAACACTGCCAGAGCAGCGTTGAATCATCTCCATCAGGGGAAATGAATGTACAATTATTCTAATATCTGGTGGGGTTTTAAGGATAAAAAATAGACATTCTCCTGGCCATACTATCACAGAAAGGATTGTTACTTTTGTAAATACATGAAGCAGTTCCAGCAGAATGAAAACATATTGTCTGGAGGTGGTTCATGGTTGTTCAAACCTAAGAAAATATCAGAAAGTCATTTCTGTTAAAATTGCTTCAGAGAAAAGTCTCTGGTGACCTCTTCCCATTGGCCCAGATTTCTCTCAGTCTCAGCTGCTTCTGACTCACAAGCACCAGAGATGAGAAAGCAGCTAAAGCCAGTCTGGAAATTAACCTCGACCTCCCCCTGTTCTGTGTGGTATTGAGAAGTGTGGTCTGTCCGTTATCCTTACAATGTATTGCTTGTACAACATGATGGTCACCAGTCTATTTTAAAGCTTAAAAGGAACATGGTTATGCTCCTGTGACATTGGACTTCTGTCACAGAGACTGTGTGCCAGGCTGGGAAGGGAAATGGGATGCCTTGGTTTTAAAGTAGAGGCTGAATGGATAGTTGAGTAAACACAAGCTTTGTATGCTTGTGTGTGTGTGTGTGTGTGTGTGTGTGTGTGTGTGTGTGTGTGTGTGTGTGTGTTTGTTGCCCTTTAGACAAGGTGCTGCTGTGCAGCCCACACTGGCTTCAAACAATTCTCCTGCCTCAACCCAGAAGCTGGGACTATAGGTGTGCACCATCATCTCCAGCCAAGGGCATGATCTTTGAAGCTGGCTAGAGCAACCTGAATAATCACTGGTTCTGGAAGAAAGGTAAATTATTGACCTTCTCTGAGCTGCAGTTTCTGTATTCGTTTAAGTAGAATAAAAACAAGGGTTATAGACAGGGTAGAAAGAAGGGGATATTGTAGGTAATCAATAAGGTAATCAATAATAAGGTAATCAATAATTAAGGAAGTGTTTATCTGGTAAATGTACAGTATTAAATTGTAGGGGAAGGTTAAAATTTTGAGAATAACTATCTGACACCCTTTGTGCAAATTGATTCTCTCATTTAAATGACAACAATATAGCTTTTTCCCATAGCAAATAGCAAGACACAGTGTAAGCAGATTCAACCACTAGCATTTCCAGTACTCTTACACCTGGTTTGGGTTGAAAGATAATAGAATACCAGAGTCTTGCTGTTTGACATAAAACCCCATCTTTGTTGCTGGCTGGGTATGAATATTTAGATTCATCTGAGAAGTGAAGATAATCACAACATATATTTCCTAAGACTGCAATTAGAATTATATATAAATCATGGAGGCATGTACAAATAAGTGTACAAAATAAATGCTTAAATTTATTTATTTATTTATTTATTGGCAGTATTGGGGCTTGAACTCAGAGCCTGGGCATTGCCCCTTAACTTTCTCACTCAAAGCAGGCACTCTACCACTTGAGCCACAGCTCCATTTCTGTCTTTTTGGTGGTTAACTGGGGTAATATTATCATGGACTTTCCTACCTGGGTTGACTTGAACCATGATCCTGGATCTCAGCCTACTGAATAGCTAGGCTTATAGGTGAGAGCCACTGAAACCCAGCTTAATAAATGCTTTTTTTGTGGTTTTGTGTGTGTGTCTCTGTGTGTGTCTGTGTGATTCTGTGCACCTGTGTTAGTTGTGGGGCTAGATCTCAGGGCCTACATGCTGTCCCTGAGCTTTTTGCTAAAGGCTATTGCTCTACCACTTGAGCCATAGCTCCACTCCTGATTTTTGAGGAGATAACAGTCTCATGGACTTTCCTGCCCAGGCTGGCTTTGAGCTGCCATCCTCAGAACTCAGGCTCCTGAGTAGGTAGGATTAAAGGTGTGAGCCACTGGCACTCAGCTTGGTGTTCTTATTTGAAGTGGAGAGATTCAGGATTAAGTAACAGAAAGAAGAATCTACCCCAGAATATAGAATAATCTTCATGTCTTTCTTTAGGTGTTAAGTGGCCAATGAAAGAGTTAGACAACTATTTTTTTTGTTTTGTTTTTTAAATTTTATTCTATTGTAAAGATGCTGTACAGAGGGGTTACAGTTACATAAGTAAGGTAATGAGTACATTTCTTGTCGAGCATTTTTACCCCCTCCTTTGTTTCTTTTTCTTTTCCTTTCTTTCTTTCTATTTTTTTGTAAGTCATGAGACCTGAACTCTGGGCCTGGGCGCTATCCCTCAGCTCTTCAGCTCAAGGCTAGCACTCTACCACTTGAGCCATAGTTCCACTTTTGGCTTTTTCTGCTTATGTGGTGCTAAGGAATCAAACCCAGGGCCTCATACCTACAAGGCAAGCACTCTACTACTGAGCCACCTTTCCAGCCCTCCTTTATTTTTCTACTATCCCTTCCCTCCCCCACCTCCCCAACAATTCATATATATATATATATATATATATATATATATTATTGTAAAGATACTGTACAGAGGGCTTACAGTTTCATGAGTAAGGTAATGAGTACATTTCCTATTGAGCATTGTTACCCCCTCCTTTGTTTTCCCCTACCATCCCTTCCTCCTCATCTCCCCAACTCCTCCCTCCCCACCACATGTCTGAAGTTTAAAGTTTGTTTACAACATAGTGTCTTGTACTATGTTCCTCCCCCACAGTATAACCCCTGTTTTGCTTAAATAGGGATACAAGTTGACCCAACAACTCTTAAATGTAGACCCTTATTACTTCACACCACCAAAAAATGTCTCAGATATTTGAGAACTATTCACCAAAATCCAATGTCTTTAACATTAGAAAAGATAAATTTGTATGCTTTATCTGATCACAATTATAAAGATCAGTTTGGCAATGGTGGATAAGAATAAATTGCTTGGAAAAGCAAACCTTTATTGTCTCCCCTCCCCCCAGTTAAATAGTCTGGGTACCAGGAGGGACACTTCAGTGAGCTGAGGCTGCAGCCCAATTGCAGGGAACAGATGGTGGACAGTAAGGCCAAAGACAGTCAATATCTTGATGGAATTCTCCAATGTTATAGTTTTGTCAGAATCATCAGTAGCCTAAGCATGTGAATATTCGCCCCCGCCCCCTTGAGAGTTCAGACAGGATGTGTTCTCATTAAAGCTAAGGATAAAAAGATGAGTACTCACTGGAGAATATGTTCTGTGGATATCTTCAATTAAATCTCAGTGGTTTATAACTACATGCTTAATTTCCTTCTACAGAATGCAGTAAAAAACTATGACACCTTGGGAGGCCACAAACATTTTATGAGGTAAGTTGAAAAGAAAAGGGGGCGGGGAATCTATAGAATCGATGGCAATTTCACTAACATTTTTAGTTTTACTTAAATGCTTGGCTCTATTCCAGTGCTTTAATGATATAGAGTTTTCAGTGCATCCCTGGGAAACTTGAAGAATACTATGAGAAAATAAAATATTTAAGAAAAGAGACGCTGCAACTTTGTGAATTTGAACTACGGACTTATTTGTGAATGGGATTCCATGGTTCTATTGACTGTTATCATCTGTATATGTGTGTGTGACACTGATGTTTGTCTGAATAGAACCCTAATCTTCTACCAGGCCTTCTACATTTACTGGGGATAAAAGAACTGTCTCATAAAGTATTTTAAGTTTATGTCAACCTTCCTTCCTTCCCTCCCTCCCTCCCTCCCTCCTTTCTTCCCTCCCTCCCTCCCTCCTTCCTTCCCTCCCTCCCTCCCTCCCTCCTTCGCACCCTTCCTTCCTTTCTTCCTTCCTTCCTTCCTTCCTTCCTTCCTTCCTTCCTTCCTTCCTTCCTTCCTTCCTTCCTTCCTTCCTTCCCTCCTTCCTTCCTTCCTTCTTTCTTTCCTTCCTTTGTTTTCATGTACCTTAAATTTGTCTATTTTCTGCTCTTGCTCTCTGCTCAGACCCCTTCCTTACTGACCTTTTCTTTTAAATTTTTTTTTATTATGAAAATACCATACAGAGGAGTTACAATTACATGGGCAAGATAATGAGTACATTTCTTATCAAGCATTGTTGCTTCCTCCTTTGTTTCACCTTCCTATCCCTTCTCATATCCCCCCCAACCCATAGCCCCCTCCACCTCCCCCGCACCCCCGCCAAAGATGTAAAGTTCGTTTTTCGACATAACGACTTGTACATCTCATTGTTGCGATAGGTCTACCTGTATCCCCATTTAAACGATTTGTTTTTTCCCTTCCCCTCCAAATTATACCAACATCAAATACAGTGAAAGCAGGGGTTATATCGTGGGGGAGGGACATACAAAGCTACAAAGAAATCATCTTATAAATATGTTAGAAACAATCCTATGAAAGTAAAAACATTTGAATACTTATCTTGGGGCTCATTTCACCTAACATCAACATATCTGACCTTTTCTGCTTGTCTCAGACATATACTAGTTATTACAAATAAGGGAAACCATGGGGCCTATGTTTCTTAGCTTCTTCATGGCAAAAGCTATAGTTAGCAAGATTAATAGAAAGCCCACAGATTGGGAGAAGATCTTTACTAGCCATACAATGGATAAAGGTCTCATATCTAAAATATACCTGAACCTTCTTAAGCTTAGTGTCTACCCCAATTGCAGACATCTCTGATACTGTGGTGATTGTAGAAGACATCTGTTATCTTTTTAAAATTTAATTTTTTTTTATTTTGTTGGTCCTGGGGCTTGAACTCTGGGCCTAGGCATTGTCCCAGACCTTCTTTTGCTTGAGGTGAGGGAGGACTCTACCACTTCAGCCACAGCACCACTTCTGGCTTTTTTGAATAGTTTATTGGAGGTAAAAGTCTCATGGAGCTTCCTGACTGGGTTGGCTTTGGACCACAATCCTCATATCTCAGCCTCCTGAGTAGCTAGGACTACAGGCATGAGCTACTGGCACCTGGCTGTCATCTTTTTTACTTCAATAAAGTGGAAGTTTATTATATGGCAGTGATGGAAGAGATGATTTGGGGTTGGGGTACTGTGCCCAGAGAATCAGATATCTTCTATACGAAGCAATAAAGCATTTTAATCTTTACCTTCTCATATTTAGAAGTTGTATTGCAACACAGTTTTAGCATTTTAATAGTATTTAAATATTTAAAATTTAATTTTTATTATTTCAATGTGGATTGAAATACATTCCTTTATTTGCTATCTGCAATTACATTTCTTTTGGGAGGGATAGAGTTACAATACTTTTTCAAAATTTTATCAATGGCACGTTACATATTTAGTCTGTTGTCAGTAAGAATTGATTATTTACAATTTCTTAGGCTTACCCTCATTATATTCAATCTGTACACATTGTTTTTGTCAGTTCTGAGTCTTGAACTCAGGGCCTAGGGTGCTATCTCTGAGTTCTTTTGTTCAAGGGTAGCCTTCTACCACTTTGAGTCACAGTACCACCTCCAGTTTTCTGGTGCTTAATTTGAGATTAGAGTCTCATAGACTTTCCTGCCCACCTTGGCTGGCTTTGAACAGTGAACCTCAGATCTCAGCCTTCTGAATAACTAGGACTATAGGCATGAGCTACCGGTTCCTGGCTCTCTTTCTCCAAAGATAGAGAGAGAAAGAGAGAGAGAGTTGGTTATAGGGCTTGAACCTCTGCACTGTCTTTGAGTTCTTCTGCTCAAGGCGAGGGCTCTACCACTTCAGCCACAGTGCCACTTATAATTTTCTCATGATTAGTTGGAAATAAGAATCTCACGGACTTTCTTGCCAGAGCTGGCTTTGAACTGTGATCCTCAGATCTCAGCCTCCTGAGTAGCTAGGATTACAGGCGTGAACCACTGGCACCTGGCCACAACACCTATCAAGCATTTATTCTCCATCTCCTTGCTCTTATGCCACTAATCTGTTGGTCCCCATCAACTTGCCAATTCTGGGTAAGTCATTTAAGTGAAATCATACAATATGTAGTCTTTTATGTATAGCTTTTTCACTTAGTGTATGACCCAGAAATTCTACTCCTGGTATATATAGTAAAGAACCAAAACCAAGTTTTCAAACAAGACCCATATACAAGCCAGAATCACCTGGGATTAATTTCCTATTACATGGCTTGGTGAGCTGTGGTGAGGCAGAACATCACAGTAAGGAGCTGCTCCCTCCCTGGCAGCCAGGAAGCAGAGAAGACAGGAATGGGCTAGGGTCCAATATCCCTGCTTAAAAGGCATGACCTCAGTGATGTAACCTTTTTTTTTTTTGCTGTTGTGGGACTTGAATTCTAGGCCTGGGCACTGTCCCTCAGCTCTTCACCTCAAGGTTGGTGCTCTACCACTTGAGCCACAGCATCACTTCTGGTTTTCTGGTGGTTATTTGGAGATGAGTCTCACAGATGTTTCTGCCTGGGGCTGGATCTGAACTGCAACCCTCAGATCTCAGCCTTCTGAATAGTGAGGATTATAGGCGTGATCCACCAGCACCTGGAATAGCCTTTCTTAAAGGTCTATCAAAATCAAATACAGTGATAACTGGGGATATACCATAGAGGGAAGAACATACAAAAAGCCCTCAAAATATCACTTAAAAACAACAACAAAGAAAAACCTCTTTTGTGTCCATATCTTGGGGTTCATTTTGGTTAGCATCATCTTATATGGTCATATGTACATAGCTTTTGAGATTTTCTGCTCATCTGATAAGATTATCATAGACATACAGTAGTTATCACAAATCAGGGAAAAAATAAGACCTATATTTCTTTGGGTGTGGCTCACTTCACTTAAAATGTTTTTTTTTTCCAAGTCATTGTATTTGATTTTGGTACCTTGCATCTTGTATATACATTTATCTAATTTGGGGAAGGGAAGGAGATTAACAAAATGCTGAAACAAGGACACAGGAGGACCTATTGCAACAATAAGACTCACAAGACACTATTTTGGAATTCAGAAGGGTGGGGGGAGGGATAGTGGTAAAAATCAAAGGAGGGGTAACAATGTTCGACAAGAAATGTACTCTTTACCTTACTCATGTAACTGTAACCCCTCTGCATAGCATCTTTACAATAAAATAAAATTTTAAAAATGGTCTATCATCCCTAATAATGGTATAAGTTAGAAACTAACGCTTTGAGACAGGTGCTTTTGAGGTACACTTATCCAATCCATAGAGGGTGTGCAGATTCTCTACACATCTTCCTCTCCTTATATATGTGCAATCTCCCTCTCATCATCCTCCCCCACTGGAACCTTTGCACCATGATGCAAATCTACAGTTGATGTTAGGGTGGATCCTGTAGTACATTGTATGGCTTCCAGCAAATGGATAAGGACATGTACTGTATACTATATATAGTGTTGTACAGAGTTGTTCAATATTGCCCTGAAATTTTTGTTTGTCTATTCATCTCTCCTTCCCATATCTCCTGCTAACTCTTGACTTTTGTGTGGCCTTTTCAGGTTGTCTTCCTTCACTTAGCAATAAGAATTTTAATTTTCCTCATGTCTTTTTATGGTTTGATAGATCATTTGCTTTTTGCACTAAATAATATTCCTTATCTGGTATACCATAGTTTATTTATTAATTCCCCTACTAAGGACATATTTTATGGCTTGTGACTTTTGATAACTATGAATCAAGCTGCCAGAAGTATCTATGTATAGTTTATTTTTTTAATTTTTATTTATTTTTTATTGTGAAAATACTGTACAGAGGGGTTACAATTACATGGGAAAGATAATGAGTACATTTCTTATCAAGCATTGTAGCCTCCTCCTTTGTTTCCCCTTCCCATCCCTTCCCATCCTACCCCTTCCCCCCCACCAAACTTGTGAAGTTCGTTTTCGACATAACGACTTGTACTTCTCATTGTTGCAACAGGTCCACCTGTATCCTTATTTAAACGACTTGTTTTTCCCCTTCCCCTCCACAAATTATACCGACCTTCAACTCCTTTGGGTTGAAGAGAATGGAGTCATATCAGGGAGTATGATTGCTAGATCACGTGAGAAATTCTTCCAAAGTGGCTGCACCATTTTGCCTTTTCCAGCAGAGGACAATGAGAGTTCCTGTGGCTCTACATCTTCCTCAGCACTTGTTGCTATCAGCATTTTGGGTATCTCATTCTAATAGTGGAATCGCATCATCATTTTAATCTGCATTTCTCTGATAACATCTTGGGGAACATCTTTTCATTTGCCCTCTGAATAGGTTAATTTCCACACTTTTAGTTGTTAGAGAAAAATAAAGAGATATTAATTTCTTTTGGTGCTAGGTTTGTCTGTTCATAACTAAACTCTTCAGATGTGTCAGTCAGGTTGAAGTGCTTTTCATTTTTATTTTCATTCTTTTGTTGTTTCTATTTCTTTCTGAATAAAAATTAGAGTCAGATTTTTTTCTGCTATCAGCTTTAATTAGGAGCTCTAATATTAACTATTTTAAATGCACTCATAAATAATATATCATGTATATATATATATATATATATATATATATATATACACTTTGATATTGACCTTTGGATAGAAAAAATTTAAAGGTAATATTTAATTAAAATTTAAAAGGTAGTATTCCTAAGGTCAAACTTTGCCAGCAGATAGTCCTGTTTGGGAACCAGATTGCATAGACAAGAGCTCCTCATGTGCTATTTGGAAATGGAAAGGAAGGAAGATGAACTCCAAAATGACATCCTCTCCACTTCGATAGGCCCTGGTTATCTAGAGGCCTTGGTCAGAGGGTCCTATAGGGCCAGGCTATGTCTAAAGAAGGTAATACTCGGGCTGGGATGTAGCTCAGTGGCAAAGTGCTTGTTTAGCAAGTGCAATGTCCTGGGTTCGATCCCCAGTACCAAAAAAGAAAAGACAAAAAAAATACAGTTAAAAAAAAAGAAGGTAATACTCCCCAAATTTTCTTAATTACAATGTGTTACACAAACCTAGAGAGATATGTATAGATTACAAAGATATAACTTGACAAACTTTAAGAAGAATAATATTTTGCTTTCAAGCCAATCCAAAGGAAGCTGTTATTTTTAAGGCGAAGTTACTGATACATGTTTTGTACTGGGCAAACTTAGAGAAATGGAGTTGGTGTGTGTTTGAGTGTGTGTGTGTGTGTGTGTGTGTGTGTGTGTGTGTGTGTGTGTGTGTGTGTGTGTGTATGTGTGTGTGTGTAGATGGGGAGGGTTGGGGTAAATCGATGAAGTTCTTATCATGAAGTCTGAACAAAATGAAACAAAGACAATCACTCAAGTGGCTGAAGCAGCAGCTTTTCAAGCCAAGCCTGCAATCTGTTTTGGAGACTGCCTTCATCATTAGGATGTTCCACCATGGTGTGACATGAACATTTTTCTCTTCTCTGGCTGTTATTGTTTAGACATAAAATTACCTGACAAGGTAAGATGAAACGATGTTATCTTTTTAATAAACTCGTAATGACCATACTGCTTTCAGAAACATTGATTGAGCAGCCCATCTCTGGGACGCAGAAAAATCATTAGAAATGCCATTAAGGCTTCTCCTCTTGGAGCCTGTGGCAAAGGACCCCGATGAGATGATCTCACCATGTTCTCAGAGACTGTCTCCCCCCATTTTAATGGCTTGTTATTCCTCCTGAGAATATGTCCTAAGAGTATCCCCTTGAATTCTCACTTTAGATAGCATGTTCCAAGATACTCTAGGGAAACATTTGTACTCAGTATCTAGCTTCCCTGCCAAAGAAGGACAACATCGACTTCAGTGGATATTCTGACTCCTCCGAGGTCATGATTGGTGCTCCTGCAATGAGTGGGTGAGACAGCCAAACAGCAAGCCATCAGTGTTCATGAAACCTCCAAGGCTACGGAGAGACCCTGGTGGCTCACACTAGAGTCAGGCTGACAGAGGAGATGCTAGTGCTTGGAGACAGAAAGGACATGCTCCAACTCCACCTCCAGTACTCACTGCCCCTGTGGCTTTGTGTTAATTCATTTTCTGTTGCTATGATTAGTTACCATAGATTGAGCTCTTTATAATTTATAGGAGTTTGTTTCTCTAATGGTTGTGCTAACATGGTGCTAGCATCACTTGAAGGCCTTCTATATCATCTCACAGGGAAATGTAGAAAGACAAGAGAGCATGAGAAGATGGGGTACAAATACGCTGCTCTCTAGACCATGAAAGTCAGTCTATTCCTGCAATAATGGCATTAACATAAAGGAGATGGGACTTTAATGACTTAAGTGCCTCTCAAAGGCCCCACTGCTAAATATTGCCACCTACCAATTGAACTTCAACATGAGTTTCAGAAAGAAATCAATAACATGGTAGTCCTGAAGGGCATTATGAATTGCCTTGAACTCTAGATCTCTTAATTTTCTATGTTATACACTGTTTCTATTTTACATTTAGTTTTCAATAGAAACCAATATTCTACCCCACATCCTTCAACACACATACTAGGAGCAATTAGGAGAGACAGATTCATTCATTAATCCTTTCCACAAATATTTACTGCGTATCATAGGCTAAACTGAGCTTAACAAAAAAGAACAAAGATTGTAGAAAATGTCAATGAATACAAAAGTATTTTTATTTATTTTTCAGGTTCAGTGAGGACATGCAGAAAGGACTGTTATATTGGACAGGGGGAAGAAGGCTTCCTAGGGGAGCTGGTGGTCACCTTGCTTGTTTCTCTGTCAGTACTAGAGTTTGAACTCAGGGCCTCATGTTTTCTCAGGAAGCACTTCACCATTTGAAGTCACTCCCTTTCCTTTTTGCTCTTGTAGTTTATTTTTCAGATAGAGTCTCACACTTGTGTACTTCTGCGTCGTAGAATTGACCTTGGACCATGATTCCCCTAGTTCTTCCTTCTATAAAATGGGATTACAGGTTGTACCACCTGGCCTGGCCTTGTTGCTCAGCTTTAAATGAAGCAAAGGAAGATAATAAGCTGGGTATTGGTCATACACCCTAGTAATCATCAATAGGATAGACTTAGCCTCCGTCCCGGGCACATAGACTCCTAAACGAATGCCAATTTTTCCTGCTGTAGTCTGCACCTTGGTTCAAGTTTTAAATGATTAAATGTCAAATGTGATATTAGAGGGGCTTTAGGAAAGAAAGCAGTAAACTCACAAGTCAAGTTAAATAGAGGAAGACTTATTTAAAACAAAGCCTGCCATTAACCTCACACAGCCAGAATTGACACCATTCTGATATTCTTCTTAACTGATAATGTCCAAGTTAAAAAAAAAACCCCCACAATACCAGCAGAATCAAAGCCTACAATTAGTGGGGTTGGGGAGGTCAAGAGTTATTTAAAGTCATTGAGATCATAAAACTTTCATTTTTATAACAAGAATGAGATAATGAGATGTTAATCCTTCCAAGATTTAATAGCGTTATTATTCTAATGAACTATACCTGACAGCTCTGAACTGTATATAAAAACTTATTAATTTTTTGACAGATGTTGGGAGGGATTTCTTTCTCTCAATCCAGGTGCATGATCAGTGTTAGAGTTGAAATTGATCCCTGAAATGTTCCCTGTGACATAGTAGAATGTCTCTTCCATCTCAACTTTATTGCAGGAATAAAACTGCAAAGCAGACATTACTGGAGTCATGGTAGAGCAGATCAAGTGGTATGTGGATTCACAGAATTAAACACAAAAGACAGAAGCTTTTATCCACTGCTCAGTAAGATTCAGTCAGGTAAATTCAGCAGCCTTGTTAATTAGACAGAGTCGTTCTGAATAGCTTTATCAGCTCACAGATTTTTTTTTGGCCTTTTTTCTTCACAGCTGGTGCTCTAAAGTTTGAACCACACCTTCACTCCAGCATTTTTGCTAGTTAGTTGGAGATGGGGTTGCCCAGACTTTTCTACCTAGGCTGGTTTTGAACCAAACATGGTATTGATGCCATGGGTAAAAGTGAGTTAGGATAGGGTTTGAGTCCTTGAAGATCTCAGGGTGGGTGGAGCAGCTATTATGACTGACTGAGATTCCAGCCAGATCAGGAAGGAAGTGAACACCTGAGTCAGGCAGTGGACAGGAAGGGACAGGCTTGGTAGACAGGAAGGCATGGTGTTGTGGAAGTATTGTCGGCTATTGGATATTAGGGAGGGTGAGCAGGAAGAAGTGAGCAGAAGCCATCAGAAAGGCTCAAGATAAACACTAGGCCAGCAAGCAGAGAGAAAGAAGGGATCACTTAGGCCAGGAGGGAAGAAAAATGTCAGACTAGATTGCTTCCTGCCTTCTGGTATCTATGAGCATATCACTTTCTCAAGGGATAGATATGGGAAGGGGCCCTCAGAGCTTGTTTATAGCCGAGTCCCAGAAAGTTTCCCTGCAGAGCGACAGGTTTGGAAAGGACAAAGCATAAATCTGGCATTCCTGCATTCTGAAATGATTAATTGGGTTTCCGTCAGTAGTTGACCCTAGACAGTTCATTCTCTTGTCATTCATTTCCATCCACCATCCACCAAACAGCATCCAACAAAGAAGAAAGTCCTCCAGGAGGAAGGAGCACTGAGCTGGGACTTGTCACTGGCTTAAAAGAAATCAGTAATTGCAATCCATTAGTGCATCTAAATTACAGTGTAAATAATGAGTGCCCCAGGATTTTTTTTTGTTTTGTTTTGTTTTGAAATTTGAACTCAGGGCCTTGCAACCTGTTTGTCTGCTTTCTTGTCTGGAATTGTACCACTGCAGCCATGCTTCCAGCTCTGCTTCTATACAGGTTATTTTGGAGATGGAGTCTAGTAGACTTTTCTGCTTGGGGTAGCTTTGAATTGAGATCTCAGCTACTCAGCCTCTTGAGTAGCTAGGACTACAGGAGTAAGACACTGATGCTTGGCTCCCTAGTACTTTTTTCAAGTATAGAATATTCCGGAATAGAAAATACAATGCAGTTTTTTATGACAGGAAGATTGTGTCAGTATTTTTTCTGAAGCATTGAGACTATGGACATCAGAAGCCATGGGGGTTGTCAGTCTTCAACAGCCCTGTGGAGGGGTAAATCTGATGCTGCTTCATGGGGGTGGTGGGTGTCAGAGTCTCTTTCTGTGCTCAGGCATACTAATCTATAAGGCAGAGAAGTTTTCATATATCAAGATGGCTGCCCATCTCCTTGGCAGATGTTTATTATTTTTCTGAATTTTTCTGGCTCATGGGATCAGAAAACTCTGTCTGTGTGTATTACATATATATATATATATATATATATATATATATATATATTTGAAACTAGGTAGTTCATTTTAATATACTCATCACTAATTAATTGATAATTATATGGTCAAATAATGAATTTATTATCAGCCTACATAAATGATGAATTACATAGTTATTTTTTAACTATAGTTAACTGGTTTAAACTCCTAAATGTAGGATATAGTGGTATTTCTTAGAGCTAAGTCAATTTTCATTTTCTATTTTTTATTGATATCCTTGGAACTTGGTTAAAGATAACTATGAAGTTGGGTGCCATGGCCCATGTATGTAATCTCAGCTCTGAAAGACCCATAGATGGGGAAGATTGAAGTATAAAGTTATCCTGGGAAAAGAGTTAGTGAAAGTTTATCTCAACAAATAAATTGGGTATGGTAGAATATGCTGTGGTTCCAGATATGAAAGAAGTGTAGGTATGAGAATTACTTCCCGAGGTTAGTCTCAGGCAAAATTTTGGTAGCATATCCTAATATTAACTTAAGCAAAAAAGGTTGGGGGCATGGTTCCAGTGGTAAGGGCTTGAGTTTAAAAAAATGCAAAAGGTCCCAAAGGTCGGTGAGGATTTTAAAAGTAACTATTATTTATTATTATTGGGGAGGGGAAGGGGAATAACAAAATGTTGAACAAGGACACAGGATAACCATTGCAACAATGATACTCACAACTGTGTTGGAAATGAGCTTACAACTTAGGGGGTGGGGGAGGAGTGAAGGAAATGGGGGAGGGAAGGGATAGTAGGAGAACAATGAAGAAAGGGGTAACAAAGCTCCACAAGAAATGTACTCATTACCTTACTCATGTAACTGTAACTCCTCTGTACAGCATCTTTACAATAAAATAAAATAAAAAATAAAAGTATTAAGTTTAGTCCTGTGTTTCTATACAGGAATGTAGATACTACAATATATTATCTTCATTTGGACTCGTTTTTCTCTTCATTCCTGGCAGCATATTTATCTAGGTGTCTTTTGGATTGAGCATTTTAAATTGCCAGTCCCATTTGCAATTTAGTAGAAGGAGATGAAATGCAACTTCTGATTTTTGAAAGAAAATGCTTTAGTGTAATAGACTGATTGAATAATGGTACCACTGATAAAGTTTCTAATAAGTTCCTGGAGATGAGAGAGAAAGCCATGAATAGAGAACATGGTTATCTTGGGGTTTAAAATGTATATATTAAAATGAAAGTTTTTTAAATAGAGCTTGATATACCTAAGAAGTTGGGTACAGGAGAAGGGGACACATGGGTATGTGGTGTTTTATCATCAAGGGCCAGCAAATGCTCTCCAATTCTTCTTTTAATACCTTAGGATTGAATATATACATATATACATATCTATCTATCTATCTATCTATCTATCTATCTATCTATCTATCTATCTATCTATCTATCTATCTATCTATCTATCTATCTGTCTGTCTGTCTGTCTGTCTGTCTGTCTGTCTGTCTGTCTGTCTGTCTGTCTGTCTGTCTATCTATCTATCTGTGATAAGGATCAAGAGTTTAATATGAAGCTACAAATAATGCTAGCTATTCTAGGCACCTGTTTGGTGCTCAGTCATTCTAGATGACACAAGATAACAGAATACAGAAATCCTGTGCATGATTGCCATGAGTGTACACAAAAACAGGTACAAAGTCTAGCACATTGTGAGTATGCACAAAGCAGTAGCTGCTGTTATTTTAAAGTACAAGCTGGACCCTAGTAATCCTAGCTACACAGAAGGCTGAGATCTGAGGATAGAGGTTGAGTTGAAAGCCAGACTGGGTAGACAGGTCTGTGAGACTCTTACCTCTAATTAATCAGCAAAAAGGTCAAAGTGGAGATGTGGTTCAAGCAGTAGAGCTCCAGCAAAAAGTTGAGTGTGTAAGGTTCTGAGTTTAGAGCCCCATACTGGCATTAAAGGAAAAAAAGTGTAAAATTGGGGATTAAGCCAGTCCATTTCACACTGGACATTGTGTTTAGTTGTCCTGTTTGGAAAATTTCTATCCCCTTTCTTTGTCTTTTATGATAGGGACATTTATGAAGAATGCAGTTTTCAAAAACTAAACATGATAAGAAATATACATGGATTGGCTCTTATACTGTTGCTGATTCTTCTCAAAACCTTGCAGATCACTAATATTGTGACTTTTTAATTTAGCCTTCCTGGGTTTCTGTTAAAAAGATACAGGTATGTATAGATATTTTATTAGGTATGTTTTTTCTTACTGCAAGATATACATATACTGTTTCTTATCTTGCATTTTATATCAGTACTGAGGTTCAAACTCAGGGCCTTGCTCTCTCATTTCTTCCTCATGACTGGTGCTCTACCACTTGAATGATGCCTCTAGTCCAGCAGTTTACTGGCTCATTAGAAATAGAGCTTTTCATATGTTTCTGCCTAGGATGGCTTTGAACCACAATCCCCTAGATCTTAGCTGCCTGAGTAGCTACCTGAGTATGAGCCATCCTATCCTAGTTCTGACTTTGCTTTAAAAAAATACAACAAACAAATAAACAAAAGTCTTTACAGTATTTTCTGGAAATCACTCCACATCAGTTCATAGAAAATTCTTTCGTTTCCCTGCAACAATTGCTTAGTATTCTATTTTGTGTGTGAATAACATAGTATATGCAATTCGCTTCCCTGCAACTGGACTCAACTTCCCAATTAATGTTTTGTAAGATTAAAAAATGCTACAACAAATAACATAACATCATCCATCTGGTTGTTTGTCTGTTTTGGAATGTATGTTTAGGGCAAATGGAAATGTATAAAGATAGAAATTGTAAGATTTGCCATTGTTGTCTTATGCTGGAGATGGAGAGACTGTGCTATCTTCCACAGATGTGCAGCCCTGGCTGCTACCACTGAGGCTGGCATTTGTTGTATGGTGAGTGTTCTTCCTCTCTCTGGTGTAGTTCCATGGTCTCCTTTGGCCACTAAATGGGCTAAAATGGTTCATTTTGAAGGAAAATGAAGCTGATTCCATTAGGATCCTCCTTCGTGACCATTTTTAACGTCTAAATTCACATAGAAATTTCCTTCTCTCAAAGAGGTGAGCTTTACTCTGAAGAAAAGCCTCCCTTAGGGCTAAGACCTAATAGTGCAATCAGAAGATGGAATTACAGCCAACAACTCAACATGAGGAAGAACTGAAGAAATTAGAGAGAAATCAGCACACACTCTTAGAAGCAGCTGCAGCTGATCTTCGCTGACTCCAGCCAGGAATTCAGGTACAGAGGAAGAAAGAACCATGGGCCAAGGGAAGGGGAGAAAGCACTCATCAAGAATCTAGAATGGGAATGGGTGCTGAGGGGCGGGGGGAGATGGAAAGGGATGGGAAGGGGAAACAAAGGAGGAGGCAACAATGCTTGATAAGAAATGTACTCATTATCTTGCCCATGTAATTGTAACCCCTCTGTACAGTATTTTCACAATAAAAAAACAGAAAGAAATTTACTCATTACCTTGCCCATGTAATTGTAACCCCTCTGTACGGTATTTTCACAATAAAAATAATAAAGAAAGGAAGAAAAGAAGAAAGAAAGAAAGGAAGGAAGATAAAGAAAGAAAGAAAGAAAAAAAAGAAAGAAAGAAAGAAAGAAAGAAGGTAGGAAAAGCAAGAATCTAGAACATGCTGTGATTCGTAGACAGTTCCCATTTAAATGACCTTTAAGTGAGTGAGACAAGAGAGTTACTGGGATTATCCCGCTTCCTCTGTGTGTTTGCTGCTATGGAGGCTGGTGGTTCAAGTCTATGGGTATCTTGGTCCATTCATGCTTGGACAGGTTGTGGGTCACCTCTACCGCTAAGTTTTTGGTGAACTTTAGAGAATATGGGGTTGGAGGCATGGCTTAGTGGGTAGAGCATTAGCAAAGGAGCAAACATGCCAAGAACTGAGTTTGAATTCCAGGTTCTGACCTAAAGGAAAAAGAAAAATAATAGAGTGATTATGAAGTAGCTAGCACAGTTAGGCTATTCTCTTTTAGACTTTAATCTATTTCTAGATTAATTTACCCTAATAATAATATTCTTATAATAAAATTCTTATTAAAGATTGAGGATTAAGCCATGCCCAATGGCTCAGGTGGTTGAGATCTGAGGATCCCAGTTTGAAGCCAGTTTAATATTGAAGCCAGATAAATATTGGAGACTCTTACCTCCCATTAACCACCAACCAGCTTGAATTAGAGTGGAGATTCAATTAGTAGACCTGGCTAATAGAAAACATGAAAACATCAGGTCCTGTTAGATCTGGCTAATAGAAAACATGAAAACATCAACTTATCTGACCTTTTCTGCTTGACTCAGACATATACTAGTTATTGCAAAGAAGGGAAACAATGGGAACCTATGTTTCTTTGGGCCTGGCTTACTTCACTTAATATAATTTTCTCAAGTCTTTCCATTTCCTAACAAATGGGGCAATGTCATTCTTTCTGATGGAGGCATAAAATTCCATTGTGTATATATACCACATTTTCTTGATCCATTCATCTACTGAGGGGTATCTGGGGGTTCCATATCTTAGCAATGTAAATGATTTTAGGGGAATGAACCCCAAGATAAGTATTTAAATGTTTTTTCTCTTTCATGCAATTGTTTCTAACATATTTATAAGATGATTTCTATGTTGCATTGTATGTCCCTCCCCCACGGTATAACCCCTGATTTCACTGTATTTGATGTTTGTGTATTTTGTGGAGGGGAAGGGCAAAAACAAATCGTTTAACTAGGGATACAGGTGGACCAATTGCAACAATGAGATGTACAAGTCGTTATGTTGAAAAATGAACTTTACAACTTTGGTTGGGGGGGAGGATTGGGTGGAGGAAGGTGAGGGGAGTATGGGAAGGGATGGGAAGGGGAAACAAAGAGGAGGCAACAATGCTTGATAAGAAATGTACTGGTTATCTTGCCCATGTAATTGTAACTCCTCTGTATGGTATTCTCACAATAAAAAACAAACAAACAAACAAACAAAACCCCCTGAAAACACCAGGTCCTGTTCAAACTTTAGCATGCACACACACACACACACACACACACACACACACACACACACACACACACACACAAACACATTGGGAATTAATAAGATGATGTGGTTTATAGACAGATTCTCTGCAGGTTCTGCTTCTTTGGGTCTTTTTATGGTCATTGGTACTTAAGTGGGAGACATGGGAAACATGGAGGCAGGACACTAAGGTTTGTTCCACAACCCAGGGGTATTGGGACATCATGATAGGTGTAACCAGACGGTCTTCGTAGCCCGGAGGAGCCCCCAAGACACCCGAGGAAGAGCAGCTATCCTGAACTGAGTCTGGGTGAAAGAGTGAATGAGGGACAGATGATGGCACCTGGGATTCAGACAAAGAGAACAAACTCTTGTCTATCCAGGAGGAACTCTTAGGATTTGGTTGGTCACAAATGGGAGGGAGGGATTCTTTTGGGGAGTCTCATCCTTTTCTATGATTGATGGGGATGCCCAGGTGTGTCTGTGTGTATTTCGGTATGTTCATTTGTGTGTTCACAGATGTGTGTATATGTATGTGTGAAAGAGAAACTCAGATACCTATATTTTTCTAGATGTAAACCACCAGGAATAATACTACTATAGCTTCCTTTTTCCTAGTGATTTTTAAAAAATAAATTTTAATTTTAATTGGCACAAATTAATACTGTAAGAGGATTTCATTGTGTTGAAGCAATTCATGCTCTCAGACAAATCTCATGGGCCATGAGGGTTATGAGGTTGTCATTACTTTAGTTTTAATGTTTCCTTTTATTCTGCAGTCAAATTCTTATTATTTGTTATTAATTCTTTTATTTAAATAAGTTTTTTGTTGTGAAAATACTGTACAGAGGGGTTACAATTACATGAGAAAGGCCATGAGTACATTGCTTATCAGCATTGTTGCCTCCTCCACTGTTTTTCTCCTACCATCCCTGCCCTCCCATCTCCATGACTACACTCCTCTCCCCCATCTTGACAAAGTTGTAAAGTTCATTTGTAGACACAACATCTTGTACATCTCATTGTTGCAATGGGTCCACCTGTATCCCTGTTTAAACAATTTGTTTTTTCCCTTCCCCTCCACAAATTATACCAATATCAAATACAGTGGAAACAGGGGTTATACCGTGGGGGAGGGACATACAATGCAACAAAACAATCACCTTATAAATACCTTAGAAACAATAGCACAAGAGAAAAACCCACTTGTGTCCTTATTTTGGGGTTCATTTCATCTAACATCATATTATCTGACCTTTTCTGCTTGTCTCAGACATATACTAGTTATTGCAAATAAGGGAAACCATGGGACCTATGTTTCTTTGGGCCTGGCTTACTTCACTTAATATATCTTTCCATTTCCTAACAAATGGGGCAATGTCATTTTTCTGATGGAGGCATAGAATTCCATTGTGTATATATACCACATTTTCTTGTTCCATTCATCTTCTGAGGGGCATCTGGATTGGTTCTATATCTTAGCTATGCTAAATAATGCTGCAATAAACAGAGTCGTGCTGGTAGTTTTAGTATAGTCTTGTTTGTGATCATTCAGGTAAATACCCAAAAGTGGGATTGCTCATAGGGGAGCTCTATGTGGAGCTTTTGAGGAACCTCCATACTACATTCCAAAGTGGTTTAACAAGTTTACACTCCCACCAACAATGCAGTAGTGTTCCACCATCTGTTGTTATTAGTTTTTGATTATAGCCATTCTAACTGGGATGAGGTGGTATCTCAGTGTTGTTTTGATTTGCATTTCTTTTCTGGCTACAGAGGTTGAGCAATTCTTCATATGTCTATTGGCCATCCTTCTTTCTTCTTCAGAGAAATTTCTCTGTAAGTTTTTAGCCCACTTATTTATCAGGCAGTTGTTTCTTCGAGGATTTGTTGTTGGGGGATTTAATTTTTTGAGTTCCAGGTATATTTCATATGTGAAACCCTTGTCCATTGTATGGCTAGTGAAGATCTTCTCCGAATCTGTGGGCTTTCTATTTATCTTGCTAGCTATGTTCTTTGCCATGCAGAAGCTCTGCAACTTCACGCAATCTCATTTGTCCAACCTTTCTTTGATTTATTTTGTTTCTGGGTCTCTATTGAGAAAATTTCGGCCTGTGACAAGGAGACCTAAGGTTTATTCTATTCCATTCTGTAATGTTTTCAGAGTGTCTGCTTTGACTCCAAGGTCTTTGATCCATTTGGTGTTGATTCTGGTGCAGAGTGATATATAAGGATCTAGCATTAGTTTTCTACAAGTGATTAATCCATTTTCCAGCACCATTTACTGAAGAGACTATCTTTCTTCCATTCTATTCTTTTAGCTCCCTTATCAAAGATTAGATGGCTAAAGGTCTGTAAGTTCATTTTTGGGTTTTCACTTCTATTCCATTGGTCCTGAGGTCTGTTCTTGTGCCAGTACCAAGCTGTTTTGATTACTATCACTTTGTAGTAGAGTTTAAAATTTGATATTGATATTCCTCCAGTACTGTTCTTTCTGTGAAGGATCTTTTTTGCTATTTGAGGTCTTTTATTTTTCCATATGAATTTTTGGATTGGCTCTTCTATTTCCTTGAAAAATGAGGTTAGAATATTGATAGGTATCGCATTGAATTTGTAGATAGCCTTGGAAAGTATTGCCATTTTCTCCATGTTGACCCTTCTAATCCAGGAGCATGGGAGGTTTTTTTTTTTCCCACTTTCTAAGTTCTGTATTGATTTCCTTTTTCATGTTTTTAAAGTTTTCATCATAGAGGTCCTTCACTTCTTTGGTTAAGTTAATTCCTAGGTATTTTATTTTTTGTGGGGCTATTACAAATGGAGTTGCTTTCCTGATTTCAGCCACCCTCTTTCTCATTGTTGGCATACAGAAAAGCCATTGATTTTTGAGGGTTAATTTTATACCCTTCTACTTTGCCAAAGTTTTGAAATCAGCTTGAGTAATTTGGGAGTGGAATCTGTGGGATTCTTTCTTTCTTTCTTTTTTTTTAGATCCGGTCATGGGGTCTGAACTCTGGGCCTGGGCGCTGTCCTTCAGCTCTTCAGCTCAAGGCTAGCGCTCTACCACTTGATCCACAGTGCCACTTCTGGCTTTTTTCTTTTTGCTTATGTGGTGCTGAGGAATCGAACCCAGGGCCTCATGCGTGCAAGGCAAGCGCTCTACCACTGAGCCACCTTCCCAACCCTGTGGGATTCTTTACATACAAGATCATGCCATCTGCAAAGAGGGAAAGTTTTACTTCATCTTTCCCTATTTGGATCCCTTTTATGTTTTCATCTTGTCTTATTGCTGTAGCTAGGCATTCTAATGCTAAATGAAGAGATGTGGAAGGAGTAGACATCCTTGTCTTATTCCTGAGTTTAGAGGAAATGGCTTTAGTTTTTCACTATTAAGTATAATGCTGGCTGTAGGTTTGTCATATACAGCCTTTATTGTATTGAGGAATGTTCCCTGGATTCCTCCTTTTTCTAGAGCCTTAAGAGGGTCGATGGATCTTGTCAAATCTTTTTTCTGCATCTATTGAGATAAACATGTGGTTCTTATCCTTGCTCTTGTTGATGTGATGAATTATATTAATTGATTTGTGTATATTGAATCAGCTTTGCATCTCTGAAATGAATCTTGTTTGATCGTGGTATCTGATTTTTTGGATGAATTGTTGAAGCTGATTGGCCAAAATTTTGTTGAGAAGTTTTGCATCGATGTTCATCAGAGAAATGGGTTTGTAGTTCTCTTTGTTTGATGAGTCCCTGCCTGGTTTGGGGATGATGGCTTCATAGGAAGAGTTCTGTAGTGAACTTTCTTTTTCAATTTTATTGAAGAGTTGGAGTAGTATTGGTGTGAGTTCTGCTTTGAAGGCCTTGTAAAATTCTGCTGTAAATCCATCTGGTCCCGGGCTTTTCTTAGATGGGAAGTTTCTTTCTGTTTCTATTTCAATGCTTGATATGGGCCTGTTAAATTGGTTTAACTCATCTTGTTTTAGTTTCGGCATGTCGATATTTGCTAGGAAAAGTTGCATTTCTTCTAGGATCTCAAACTTATTATCATAAAGGTTTGAGAAATACTCCCTTATAATATTCTGAATCTTGGTTGTTTCTGTGGTGATGTTTCCATTCTCATTTCTGAGTTTGTTTATTCGGGTGTGTTCTCTTCTTTTTCTGGTAAGATTTGCTAAGGGTCTGTCAATTCTGTGAATATTTTCTAAGAACCAACTAATTTTTTGTTGATTCTTTCAATTTTTTTAGATTCTAATTTGTTTAATTCTTATTTAATTTTAATTATTTCTTTCTATCTAGTGGATTGGGGTTTAGCTTGCTGCTTTTTTTTTCAAGGAGGTTCAGATGTCCCATTAAATTGTTGGTTTCAGATCTCTCCAATTTGTTGATGTAGGAACTCAAAGGTATAAACTTGCCTCTTAGTACTGCCTTTGCTGTGTCCCAGAAGAGCTGCTAATGTGTGTGTTCATTTTTGTCAAATATGGTGAACATTTGGATTTCCTTTCTAATCTCTTCCATGACCCACTTGAGATTCAACAGTGTGTTGTTCAGTCTCCGTGTTACAGGATTTTCTTTGGTGGCTTTTGGTGTTGAGTTCTAATTTTATTTCCTTGTGGTCTTAGAGAATGCAAGGTACAACTTCAGTATTTCTGAATTCGGTCAAGTTTGCTGTATGACCTAAAATGTGATCTATTTTGGAAAATGTTCCTTGTGCTGCTGAGAAGAACATGTATTTTGATGCTGCTAGGTGAAATATTCGGTAGATGTCTGTTAAATCTAGTAGATCTAGGCAATTGTTTAGATCTGCTGTTTCTCTGTTGAGTTTTTGCCAAGTTGATCTATCTAGGGGGGGATAGTGACGTGTTAAAGTCATCTACAATTAATTTTTTTGGATCTATGTGAGATTTGAGGTAAAGTAGTGTTTCTTGGATGAATTTGCGTGCTCTACTGTTTTGTGAATAGATATTTAGAATTGTAATATCCTCCAGAAGGAGAGATTCCTTAATTAGTATGTAGTGACCTTCTTTATCTCTTCTCACTAATTTTAATTTGAAGGCTATTTTACCTGATATTAGAATTTCAACTCCTGCCTGTTTATGGGGGCCATTTGGTTGGTAGATTTTTTTTCCAGCCTTTCACTTCCAAAATATGTTTGTTTTTATGGGCAAGGCCTGACACTTAAATGCCATCAGCCATTTTTATTCATTATTGTTGAGATAGTGCTTTGCACTTACATGTGAGCCAGGTCTTCCTTCCTGTATAGCTGGAATGACAGGTATATACCACTATGCTTAGCACTTTTAATGCCTGAAATAGGGTCTCATGAGCTTTTTGCCCAGACTGGCTTTGAACACCTTGCTCCTACTGATTGCTACCTTCTGAATATAGAGAATTATGGACATGAGACACTGCATTTTGATAATTGAGTCAGTTTTGATTATTTGAATTTTTCTTAGAGAAATTTCTTCCAGAATCTTTCAGACATTATTGAACTACTATAATTTTATGTTTCTGTAATGTTAATACTTTCTTCTTAATTTGTTAAAAAATGCTTCTATAGTTCATTCGAATGCTTAATGTTTCTGGTTCAACACATTTTTGTCTATTTTAATACTTTAATATTATCTTTATTTATCAAGTATTTTTTATTAAACAGTAACAGTTCTTTCCTCCTGCTCATTGAGCATATTTTTCTAACTTTTAAGGATACAAATTATTTTCCATCTTTTTATTTTCTTCCATTCATGTAATTAACAGGACCAAATGTTTAGTTTCTGAGATCAGACAAGATAAGACATAGTCAACGTAGAATAGTGGTAGATTCATTTTCCTTAATTTCTAATAAAAGATTTTTACATTTTTCTTCTCATTTTTTCTGTGGTTAGTTAATTCTCTCAGTTCAAATGTAAACTGTTGTGAGTATTTTCTTTTGAAATTCTAATTATCATCTTGATTTCCTATTTAACACAGCAATTAATTAAGAGCATGTTTTGAACATCTAGGCATATGGATTTTCTTTGGGATAACATTCTATTGCTATTGTCTACTTTGATTGCATTTGTACTTAGTGAATGTAACCTTTTTGATTTTTTGCTTTGGAATTTGGTAAGATTTCCTTGGTGGCTTAACACATTAGTTCTGTCAATGTTCTCTGTATATTCCATGGCAAAGTGGTTAAAGACAGATTTCTGTATGTAGATGGAAAATTAAGCTTTTTAGATTTCAATTTTCAAATGCCATCTACTACTTTTGCTAACTGATCTCTGAGAGAGGGTATTCAAATCCACTTCCTTTGCTTTTGGATGCCAATTTCTCAATACATTTTGCTTTATATAAGATATGGTATTTTCTTTGTGGATTGGGCTATTTCTTTTATCAACATGATCTATATTTCCAAAATTGAATTTTGTTAACAGTATTGCTAGTACTACAACACTATTTTCTTGTTTCTCTTGTTCATGTTAGCATTGTGTTTCTGGTCTTCCCTCTCCCCCAACAGTTTTCTTTTGAAAATTTCATTTCCTCTTCTCAATAACACATATCTGTCTTTTTTTCTGAGACAGAGTCTTTCTAGGCAGCCAAGTCCACTCTCAAGTTCATTATCCTCCCTCCTCTACCTCTGGAATGTTGTGCTTTATAGCTGTGCACTCAATGGTTGGTGCCTAAGTGTTTTTCTCTTGTTTTTCAGTCAGGTTTTTTCTCTTTTCCTTTCCCCTCTTTTCTCTCCTATTTTCTCTTGTTCCTTTTTTTCCTGTGGTGCTAGAGATTGAATCCAGAGACTTGAGGATGCTAGAAAAGTCAATCCTTTAGCTCTTTTTGCTTTACTAGTTTTGAAATTGTGTTTTGCACTTAAGCCCATACTGTCCTGGACTGTGATCCTTCTATGTAGTCCCACATAGCTGGAATGACAAGCATGTGCCATGCCTGGCTTTTGGGTTGAGATGAAAATGTCAATAACTTTGTTCTCTTGAGGTGGCCTTGCACAAGAGTTGATGTTTGTATCCTGAGTGGTTGAGATTATAGGCTTGAGCCACTGTGCTTGGTCTTTATTTTTCTTTTGAGATAGAAACTCACTAACTTTGCCCCTGAATGGCCTCAACCTTGAAATCATTCTGCCTCACTTCCTGAGAAGAGAGGATTGCATATGTGTATCACCATACCTGGCTTCAGTATGAGTTAAAAATAATTTTTCTTGTGATAAACCATACCTGTAACATAAAATATGTACTTTTAGCCATTTAAGCATAGGAGTTCATGATATTTATTCATTCACAATGTTGTGGAACTACTACCATTATATGTTTCCAAAGCCTTTTCATCTCTCAATTGAAACTGTAATCATTTTTCTCCTTTCTCCAGCCCCTGCTATACTTCCTGTTTCTGAGAGTTTACCAATTATCTAGATACTTAATGTAAGTGGATTCACAAAATGTTTCTTCTTTTGTTCAGGATTTATTACACCAAGGATCTCCTTTTTGAAGTCTATCCATTTTTGACCTGTGTCAGAGCTTGATTCCTTGTTCATGGTTGAGTCTGGGCCTACTCTGTGACCTTGCTTAGCCCTTCACCAGTTTCATGTTGGAATTGTTCCCCCTTCCATCCATGATGAGTGTTGCAATGGCCAGTTTGAGTCCTTGTGAATTTTTGGAGATTTGCTCTGTAATACTACTGAGGAGTAGAACTACTGTGAATATGACAATTTTATGTTTAACCTTAAAGAACTGAAGATATTTCCATTACACTGTTTTTAAATTTCCACTAACAATGTGCAAAGGCTCCAATTCATTTCAGTTTTTGCTAGCATTTGTTATTTTCTGTTTGTTTAATATTTATTTTTATTAGAGCCCTGGTAGTAGATATGGAATGGTATCTGACTGTGGTTTTGATTTGCATTTCTCTGCTGATTAGCCATGCTGTGTGCTTCTGGACATTTGTAGTTCTTTTTCAAAAAAGAAAAAAATCTTTTCTCCATTTAATCTTTTCTTTTTCAAATTTTTATTGTAAAGGTAATGTTATAATTACTGTTACTTAAGTCAGGTATTTAGCGCACTTCTTTTTGAGCAGTGTCACTCCCTCCCTCATTTTCTCCAAGTTTTTCCTCTCCTGACCCCTCCCTGACAAGTTGTAGAGTTAATTTCCAATATAGTGTCTAGTGAGTATCACTGCTAAATAAGTTCTTTGAAGAAATATTTATCCAAATCTTTAAAGTTGGATTCTTTATCTCTTTCTTCTTGAGTTGTGGGAATCCTTTACTTATTTTGCATTTTAACTCTTTGCCAGATATTTAATTTGCAAGCATCTTCTGTAATTATATGTGTTTTTAAGTTTTTCTTGACAATGTTTGTTAATACATAATTTTTTTTTCAATTTTGATTCAATTCAATTTACTCTATTTTCTCTCCTCCTTTTCCCCTTTCGGTTTGTCTTTCCTTTTTCTTTCTCTTCCTGTTTCCCTTTCCCCCGTTTTTCCCCTTCCTCTTTCCTTTCATTTCCCCTTATCTTTCTTTTACTCAGGCTTTCAAACTGGAACCAGACATCCTCCTGCTACAGCTTCCTGAGTGCTGAGATGACAGGCAAACAGCACCAAGTCCAATTTCTTTCTCTTTCTTTAGTATCTTTTTATGTGATGCTTTTGTTGAAAGCAGCTCAACTTTTCATCACACTTTAAAAAGAATTGCTGATCATTAAGATTTTTAACATGTTGAAGAATACAGAATGATAAGACATACATATAAACTCCAACTTAAAAAAACAAAACAAAACAAGGGTCTGGGAAGGTGGCTCAGTGGTAGAACACTTGCCTTGCATGATTCCTCAGCGCCACATAAGCAAAAAGAAAAAAGCCGGAAGTGGCGCTGTGGCTCAAGTGATAGAGCACTAGCCTTGAGCTGAAGAGTTGAGGGACAGCACCCAGGCCCAGAGTGCAGGGCCCAAGACCAGACTCCCTCCCCCAAAAAACTCACAAACAAAAACAAAACAGAGCTAGCCAGGTGCTGGTTGTTCATGCCTGTAATCCTAGCTATTCAGAGGTCTGAGACCTGAGGATCAAAGTTGAAAACCAGTCTGTACAGGAAAGAAAGTCTGTGAGACTCTTATCTCTCTTTAACCACAAAATGCTAGAAGTAGAGCTGTGGCTGAAATGGTGGAGTGTTAACCTTGACCAAAATAAAAAAGCCCAGGGACAGTGTTCAGGCCCTGAGTTCAAGCTCCAGGACTACCACAAAATAGAAACAAAAACATTGCCTACATATTTGCTTCAAGGCTCCCTTCCCCTGTCAGCATTCTTTCTTTCACCAGAAAGAGTCTGGCTGTACATTTCCTATTTCATTATCACCATGAAAATCACATGTAGAGCACGGCTGCTCATTTTTAATATTGCTCTGACATCATAATGCATCTACTTGTAACTTCTCTTTAAAAATATATGACATTATGTTTATGGTATTTATCTATATTTAAAGATAATAGTTCCAGTTCATTGTTTCAATTTTTTGCTATTAAAATAGCTCCAAAGACCTCAGTCAATTTTTCCATTGATGTACATGAGGGCTGTTTCCAGAGACTTGTACTTAGAGGAAGCCTTGCTGTAGATGCCATTACCCATATCTGGGTCTTCCCTAATTGAACTATAGATTGCTTTACATACAGCAGACAAGAATACTTTGAGGGTTATATGCATTCCAAATTATGCATTCCAAATTTTGTCTTCACGATTTCTAATAGGTTATTTTTATGCTCTTCAAATGGTTCTTTTTATAAAGACACATTATAAAATTAGGATGTAGTTGAATATATTAATTGCTCTCTCCAAGTTTGCCCTTGTCATGCCCTTCTAATAAATCTATCACTGAATGAGGTATAAAATATTCTCCACTATTTTATACTGTTTGCAGTTTTTGATTTTTTCTTATTTAAAGCCTTTGATCTGACTGTGATTGATTATTGCTTGTAGGGTAGTTAGGAGATCCAATTGTATTTTAATTCTAATAAGGCTAACAAAATACCCCAGTCTATTTCAAACATTGGGTAAATTAAAATTAGATAAGAAGATAAATAGCTAGTGGGCTACCTTTTGTATTATGACCATGACTGATTTCTATTTGATCATGAGACTGAGAAGGTCATAGCTCATGAAATTTACCTTGTTAGAGAGGAAAGACCCCTGTTAACGAGGTTTGGAGATGTTTCTGTTGTCTTGGCTGGAATGTGATGTGTAGAAGAAGACATGGCCCCTCCAGCTCAGTATGTTGCACTAGCATCTGCACAAACTTGCCAAAGAACCTACCTAAGTCAGGATGCTTTTTGATCATTTGCCACTTGTGAATTTTCTTTACTGCATTTGAAAAGCTGCACTGAGAAAATTACCATATATTTATATTATTTAAGGTGTAACTCTGATTTTGATATTCACTTTTTATCCTGTATGATGCCATTTCAGTGTCTTTGTGATTGTTGTTTTATGAGAGGAAAGAGTCATTCCTTTTAGAGAAAGATATGGTTGGCTGTCATTCACAGGCATAGGAGTAGAAGTAATGGCTAAGTAATGCTCATAGAAGGTGAGCGTAGACAAATTTATTTTCTTTTTATTTATTTATTTTTATTGTGAAAATACTGTACAGAGGGGTTACAATTACATGGGCAAGATAATGAGTACATTTCTTTTTTTTAATATTATTTTATTTTATTTGAGAACATACTGTACAGAGGGGCTACAATTACATGGGCAGGATAATGCATACATTTCTTACCAAGCATTGCAGCCTCCTCCTTTGTTTACCCTTCACCTCCCTTCCCAGCCTCCCCCCTCCCCCCACCCAATTATACCCCCCTCCCCCCCCCCACACCGACATTGTAAAGCTGGTTTTGAGATGACATTTTGTACTTCTCATTGTTGCAACAGGTCCACCTGAATCCTTAAACGACTTGTTTGTCCCCATCTCCTCCACATGTTATACTGACATCAAATATAGTGAAAGCGGGGGTTACACTGTGGGGGAGGGACATACAAAGCAACAAAGAAATAATCTTATAAATGCGTTAGAAACAACTGCCCAATAAATAAGTGGGCGAAAGACTTAATGAGTACATTTCTTATCAAGCATTATAGCCTCCTCCTTTGTGTCTCAACTACAGGCTAAAAAGTTATGGGTTAAAAATGGCTTTTGGATTTAAAAAGGTTTCCTGGATAGACAAAAGAAGGGATTTTTGTTTTGTAAAACAACTATAGTCAAACAAATAACCACTTCACCAAACTGGTATGTCTATTTATTATAACCCAGAAACTTTCAACAGTAACAATTATTAATTAACTTGGAAGTGAGAAGTGAAGGAATTTGCCATGATTATTGGCCCAAACAATTTATATCACAGTTGCATGAATTTTCTCTGGTTATTTTCTCTACCTAGAAACATACCAACTTCTTTACAAATCATCCCTTCTCCATCTTTCCAAATAGTAGAGGGGTCAATTGTTCCAACAAGTGCATTCTGGTATAAGAGTGAAAACAAATTAACACAGCAACTTCTTTGATTCTAAAATCCATTCAAGCCCATTGTAGGACAGGTATATAGAAAACTTAGGGCCTGACTGCCCTGCTGACTTTGAGAGTCTGGCAGAGCATCTGGATTGGAGGCAACCCAAGAAAGAACAACAGGACCTTGAGGATACAAGGATTCAGTGGCAGGACTGACCAGATTTATCCACAAGATTCCTCCAGATGAGTGCAGACTATTCTACAAGATTTGTTGTTACAAACCAGCTAGGCCTTGATATTCCCATAACTTGATGTTACATAAAATGACAATTGAAACTAAGACTATATGGGACTAGACAAAAGGGGATCTTTTCCTCAAAATGTTACACAGTACAACATAGATTTTGAAAAAAGTTATTCTCCTAAGTTATTTTAATTAAAAAGTTCATAGTTGGGTAAAGAGAGAGGGAAAGGAAAGAGGAGTAAATGATGGGGTTAATATGATTGAAGTACAGTATATGATTGTTTGGAAATAATATAATGAAACCAACCCCTAACTATAAAATGGAGAAAATGGATAAAAAGAGTAATAAAAGGTATGAATTTTACCCACATATATCATATACATACTTGGAAATATAATACAGAGACTATTTGGTGACAGTTCCATATATAAGTAAAGGAGCAGATCACATTGGTTCCTCACTCTTAAGTTGTCTGCTATTACCTTGTTTAGGAACGAATAGCTGGAAGATGTTTCAACATCTAACTGTAGGCACCAGAATCATCAGAGCCACTCACACCTTGTTGAGACATGTAGATCTTGAACATCTGGAATCAGCAAAGTGCACTTCAGGAAGATTTCCCCAAGAGATCCAAATGCTCATTCAAGTTTGAAAGCATGTGCTGGATCCTGATTTAAATAGAATTCTAGGAAATTTATTCTAGAGCCTTTGCTAGTGAAATGGGGCTGGTTAGGAAGGGTGACCTAATTGATGAGATGAGAGATGGGTTTTCATGGCTGGCTGAGTCTTGCTTTCTCCCTGTGGCATCTTATTTTATGGATAGTGTGTTAAACTACATGGGCTGGGGTTTAAGTGGTTCAGCTACTATTCCCAGAAAAACAAGCCCAAATGTCCACTTTGTTATGGATGCTATAGTTGGGTTTCATTATTTTTGTTCAAGACTCTTCCTTGTGTCAATATCCACAGATAAAAAGGCTTTCGTTTCTCCAGGGATGCAGGATGCATGTGTTTGAAACAACTTTTGTTTCCACTTTTGATGTTTTGTTAAAAAAAAACTTCCCCAAACAAAGCTTTAATATAATATATATTGATTTGAAGTGTTCCATTTCTTATAGAAAACTTATTATTACCTTTAGAAGTGACAACTTTCACTGACATTTTGAGTCAGGGATATTGACCTGGTGGACCAACCTATGTTTTTTTTTCTTAAGAATTTGTACATTTATTTGAGATTTGAACATGATTTCAAATCAATTTGATATTGCTAGTCTGAAAATAATTATTCACAAGCAACTCTGGAGTTTCCTAGGTAGTAAATGAATGAAGGTTTACAAGTCCATCTAGGTGGGGGATGTAGGATAAGTGAACAAATTTCATTCCTGACAGTTTGAGTGGCTGCTTAAGAAGTACTTTTCAACAAAATGGTCTTTTGGCTTTATGTTTTAGGTGTTGGTTCAGACAACATTGTAAACACACTTGTAATACAACATGATTGTGGGGTAAAAAAAGATGAGTTTCTTAAGAAAGTCAAGAATTTAGAAGATAGACAAGAAATATTTAATGAATGGAAATAAAATCTGATACAATATGTAGAATCTAAGTGGAATGAGATAAGGCACAGAATAGTCTCTGTCCTAGTGCAAACGAAGAAGAATCTATGAGTTGGTGGGTTGGAATCACAGGGCATGTAATTACACTTTAATCCTGTGTTGTTCAGAAGAGACCCCATACAAACCAGAATGGGGAGAAAGACCAGCCATAACAGAGAGGAACATCTGCATAAGCCAGAGCCTTCAAACAATATATACTGTTGTCAACTGAAATACCTTAGCATGTTTATAATATACAGCAGAGCCTTTCCAATTTATCTATTCCAATTTATATAACCCATAGCTATATACTCAGACACAGTTGCCACAGAAGAACAAAAACAAACCACTTTCTTGTATATTGGCTTATGGGTTATCAAACATTCTGGTTCTTACAATAATTTTGGGAATGTAGCATTTTAATCTGTCTATCAATTGATCTATATCTATCTCTTTTTTTTTTTTTGCCAATCCTGGGGCTTGAATTCAGGGACCTGGCACTGTCCCTGAGCCTCTTTTGTCCTCAAGGTTAGTGCTCTACCACTTGAGCCACAGTGCCACTTCTGGCTTTTTCTGAGTAGGTTTTTGGAGATGTCTCATAGACTTTTCTGCCCAGGGTGGCTTTGAACTGCAAGCCTCATATCTTAGGCTCCTGAGTAGCTAGGATTACTGGCATGATCCACCAGTGCCTGGCTTTAATCTATATTTTATAAATTAATAATTGGAGATTCAGTGAAGATAATTTTCATAAATCTCCTCAACTAGTTAGGGGAAAAATCTAAAGATTTTTAAATAAATGAGATTCCCTTTCTCCCAAACCATCTTTACCCCTTGATGAACGGATATATTTGTCCTTATACATAATACATTTGAATATACACAGAGATTTTTCTGGAAGTTCTAGGAAGTATAGTTGACAAATATGGTAAAGATGTTTAGAGTAAAGACAGCTTAGAAAGGGGGGCACTTTCAAGCTGTTGGGCCATGTTTTTGCCCTTCAAATTGTGGTGTGGGTGATTTTTCTGGACAGCACTGAGGCGGCCTGTGTGGAGCCTGTACAGATGTGTCCCTGTACATGGATGCTTTTGCATCTCCAAACGTCATCTCTCCAATTTAACTTTTGACTTTCCACAGGGAGAATGACAGCTCCCTCAAACTTTGAACCACTCTATCAAGTTTCACATCCTGCTAAGCCTCACGCTTGACAGATACCCAAGATACCAAGAAGAACATCCCAAATGAGAACATGTAATCCCCTTTTGCAAATCTCAAACCCTGGCCATGGAGGTAGTTGTGGGCTGTACCACATTTCTCAAAGGGCCTTTGTCTATTCATCCATCCGTTCATTTATTTGTTCGAGGAATATTTGCTAATCAAGTCTTGGGATTTGGGGGTGGGGGATAGGTGTGCAGTTGGGAAGAGCACAATTTCAATCATCCTTCTCTATGCTCTTTTTTCAAAGGGCAATGACAGTGACTGCCACATAGATGGGCTGCATGGAGTTGTGAAATACTTATTTTATTGCAGACCACAGATTGACCAAGATGGGAAATACAATATATGTTCAGTGCCCAGGATATTCTTGGTGAGCAGACTCATTTCGGCTTCTGATTCTTTTCTTTATGACTTCATCCTTTGACTGGAACAGCCCTGTCATGTGTGGCCTGCCCATGTCATCATTTCTTTAACCCATTACTATTTACTTAATTTACCTGTGCCTTTTCACATTAGAGAATCATGATCATTAATAGCAAGTCCAGTTGCCAAGGCAACTAACAGTGGTGAATGCACAGTTTATCCTCTTCCCTAAAGTTAACTCTCCTCACTCAGATCCCAATCATGCTCTTGGCTCTTTGCTGTATTTGGAGCATTCCATAGGTCTAGCTTCTTCCTGTCATATCTCTACATGTTTCATTCTCTGCCTTTTACTCAGCACATTTTTCAAAATGCTATTAAAAATAATGGATGTATGTTTGTTAAAAGTCAAATTGTATTAGAGATTCGCAAGCCAGAATTGGAAGTTTCCTACTGAATGGATCCTCACCATTGTGCATCTCCCATTCTAGTTTCTATAGAAAATCATATTCAATGTATTGTAATTATTTTATTGTTACATTCTTTCTCAACCACAGTCTTGCATATCTTATATCTCTTATATATGTTCTTGGTTTTTAAATTTTTAGTTATGATTGACTTTCTATGAGTTGCCTCTTATAGTACACACTTTCCTTCTCATCTGCTGTGTTCTATGTGCTATATCTTGACAGAGAGAGAGAGAGAGAGAGAGAGAGAGAGAGAGAGAGAGAGAGAGAGAGAGAGAGAGAGAGAGAGAGAGAGAGAGAGAGAGAGAGAGAGAGAGAGAGAGAGAGGTGAAGGGAGGGTTTTGTGGGCTGCGGTTTGGGTTTGCCCTCACTACAATTTCCCTCTCTGTCTCTGTCTCTGTGTCTCTGTTCTGTCTGTCTATCTGTCTGTCTGTCTCTATAGTTACATTTGCTATAGAAGATATTTAACCAGGAAAGCCACATGAGCCACCTGTAAAGGTATGGTTGGCTGTGGAGTTTCAGAGAGACTGTGAGACATGGACCATGTTTTCAAGTAAGCACCATGATGAGCTGAATGTCAAGGGTTTGTAAAGAAAGAAGAGCAGAAACAAGGATGACTCCTAGGTTTTGGTTTGAGCAATTAAATGGATGTAGAAACATTTGTTGAAAATGAGAAAAACTGAAGGTAGAACTACATGTGTATTCCAGTCAATTGATTGAATCAATCAGAAAGGACTACTTACAACCAAGAGAAGATGTTGACATAGGGGAATAGACTAATAAAGAGCTCAGTGAGGATGCCTGGAACTGGGTATAAATGATGGCTTTTGGTATGTTAAAGACCAGTGTGTAAAGCAATAAGGAGGACCGGCAGCATGACTTAGAAGTGGAATCTTACTCACCCATTAGAAAGAATGATACTATCCCATTTATAAAAAAATGAAAACATCTGGAAAAAATTTATGTTAAGTGTACTAAGTCAGGCCCAGGAGAGACAAAGGATGCATCTATCTTTCCATGTGGAAGATAGATTTAGCTTATAAACTTATAAGTAAATATTTTGGGTATGCAAGTGTATACACATGTACTAACTGAAATATAGTAGATTCAAGGGCAATCTCAAATAGTGTAGTTCCCTAGAAAGGCAAAATCAAAGTTCAGCAAAGTAAAAAACCAGGAAGTAAGTATTCAAAAGGGGTTGGGTGGGGTCAGGAGGAAAGGAGTAGGGGAATGAGGAGGAGAAGAGGGGGGGAATGTAGTCAAGAATCCAACATATATTTTACAAAATTAAGAAGAGTGAAGAAAGGGGTGGGTAGGGTGGGGATGAGAATATTGAAAGGAATGACATTGATCAAGTACATTGTATTCATAAACTGCTTTGTTAAATCACGGCTCCTTTGTACAGCTACTTAAAGATAAAATGAAAATAAAGAAAGAAGTGGTAGAGTCCCTGCCTCACAATCATGAAGCCTGGAGTTCAAACCTAGGTGAACAACCAACCAAATAAATAATAAATAGAGCTACAAGGATTGGCTGAAACCACACAAGGAGAGAAGGTAGATAGAGAAGAATAAGGAGTCTGGTTCTTGAATCACTGTGCTTCAACATTACTTCAGCATTCTCCAGAAAGAAAAGATAGAAGTTAATAGAACTGGGGGACAATGAGATCTCTCATTTGGGGGAGGAATAACTATTTTCTGATGAAGGAAGTTTTCAATTGTTGTTGTTTTCAATACTGTTGGCACACCAAGGGTCAGAGAAGGGACTGTTCTATTTAGCAAGATGGAGAATCAACGTGATAATGGAAAGATAAATTTTCTTAGTGTGGTAGCTTAGGAAGCCTGGATGCAAGGACTTGAAGAAGTATCATGAGAACACAGGGCTTTGGTGAGTGCTATATCTGAGCTCTCCAGGCAGCTCAAAGGAAGTTGGCATCATCAGGGAAGTCAGGAATATGACCTGGGAGTGTGACTCATGAGATCTACCCTTGTAGCTGAAAGATGAGGACACTTTAACCATGCCAGAAGTTAAGGAGCAAGTAAGGGAGAAAAAACAAGATGGAAGGAAAAAAAGTGGGAAAACTGAAAGGCAGCCAGGGAAAATGGGGAAAGGCTCTGGGACTGAAGGCTGCCCAGGAGCTCATACATAGCCAGAGGTGAAAATCTTATCCATTCAAGGTATATCAGGATGTGGTTTTGAAGTGTCATATAGATAACATATGAGAAGTAAATAGGAGCTGGATGAGCATGGCCAGAGAGGTTGTGTGTGGTCTACTTGAGAAATCATAGCAGCTTCTTCTTAAGCCTTTGAGTCAGCAAGGGAATTATGTCACAGAGGCCTTGCTCAAAACAAAGGAGCAAGTTTCACAATAACAGTGAAAGTGTTTTATCTTTGCAAATGAGCATGACTTTTGCATTTGACAACATCTCATGTTAATTTATTCCCTTGACTAATTGTTTTTGGTTGAAATTGAACTCATTTGCCATTAGGTTTGACATGTTACATCTATCAGATCTCCTAAAAGGCTTCCAGCTTCCAAAAGCCTCAGACAACTCCAGATTATATCCACATTTATCAGCAATTGTTTTTGACATGATATGCAAAGAATGGGCTCCTTTGCTCCTGTCTACGCTTCAACATTCTTGAGACATGGCATTTGCTAGACCACACAGGATTTCCCTGGTAAGCAAGGTAAACAGGTTGCCTTTAACTGGACTTCATAAACACTCTACCATTTTATAATGGAAGGCTTAGTGTTTTGAAAAATTGAAACCTGCAATTGTGTGTGTGTGTGTGTGTGTGTGTGTGTGTGTGTGTGTGTGTGTGTGTGTGTGTGTGTGAGTGTGTGTGTTTGTGCTAGTCCTGGGGCTGGAACTCAGGTTCTAGACATTGTCCCTGAGCTTTTGTGTTCAAGACTAGTGCTCTACCATTTGAGCTACAAGCTCCATTTTCAGTTCTTTTGGAGATTAATTGGAGATAAAAGTTTCATGGACTTTCCTACCTGGGGTTCTTTCTAAACATAATCCCAGATTTCAGCTTCCTGAATAGCTAGGATTACAAGCATGACCACTGGCATCTAATAAAACTTAATAGTTTTGATTTCTCTCATTTCTGATTTTCATGTTGCTTTCAAAAAATGTTCTCTTCTCTATAAAGAGATGTGTTGTCCATAATATATTTTCCATCACACTGCTATTTTCCTTTCATGGAGCTCAACTTGAAGGATCCAGTTTTGGCTTGAAGCAAAATGAATATCTATGTATAACTATACCTCTACCTACCTATCTGTCTGTCTGTCTGTCTGTCTGTCTGTCTGTCTCTATCTATCTATCTATCTATCTATCTATCTATCTATCTATCTATCTATCTATCTATCTATCTATCTATCTATCTATGTGAGCTGTTATATTAAAAGTCCCTAATATTCTAGCTTTAACTCTTTCTCCCATTACACATGGCATTTTTGTATTTGTGAAAGATCCTAAATATTCCTTCCCAAACATTTATGATTCTTATTATTGTCTCTACTCTCATCTTAATGTGTCTCTTCAACAGTTTATCACTGTCTGTATTTGAGAATGTGGTTCTACATTAAGATTCATTGAACTCATGAACTCACATGCTGAATTTAATTCTCACAGCAATTCAATGTATATCCTACAAAATTAAGAAAATAGCTAGGCACTATAATCCTATAATCCTAGCTATTCAGGATGCCGAGATCTGAGGATCTTGGTTCAAAGTCAGGCTAGGAAAGAAAGTCTGTGAAACTTATGTCCAATAAACTACACAGAAAAAAAAGAGCTGGAAGTGGTGCTGAGGCTCAAGAGGTAGAGTGCTAGCCTTGAGCAAAAGAAGCTCAGGGATAGCACCTAGGCCCCGGGTTCAAACCTCAGAACTGGCAAAAAAAAAAAAAAAAAGGAAGGAATGTGTTGGGAGAGATGGGTGAGAATGTTAAACAGGGTAACATTGATCAAAATGCATTGTATTCATAAACTGCTTTACTAAATGGCAACTCATTTGTACAACTAGCTAAAGACAATAAAATAATTTTAAAAATATAAAAGTTTAAAAAGTACTTAAAAACAATAGTGGCAAAAGTTTTAGATAAATTCAACTTATCAGGAATTCTTGACAGTCTTGATCAAAGATCTAACTGCCTCTCAGTCTGCAATGTGTAAAACTCCAACCTCTATGATGGCTCTGTTATCTCAGGGGTACGGGACTGTGCTTTATTTCCTGGTAGTAAGTAGGACTGTATTTGTTTTCTTGCTCTGTGTAATCTCTCCTCTCTTTCTCTCTCTCCTCTCTCATTCTTTCTGTCTCTCTGTCTCTGTCTCTCTCTGTCTCTGTCTCTGACTCTGTCTCTTTCTCTGTCTCTCTTTCTTTCTGTCATCTCTGTCTCCATTTTTCTTTTTTGCTCTCTATTTCCCTTTTGCTTTTTGTCCCTGACTGTCTCAGTTTCCCTCTTTCCTTTTCTAAATATCCTGATCTTTCTCTGTCCTTGTCTCACATGCATCTTGCCATTTTCTTCCTGAAAAGATGGACCATGCACTTTTTCTCTCTATTCTGTTTTAATCCAGAGACTTTGTTCATTCCTCCCATATGCCATATGTCTTACTTCCTTATCATATGTCTCTGTTGGTCTGTGTCTTATATTTTCATCCACTTGCTCATCAGCCAGGCTTCTGATGACCAAGCATCAATCATCTTTCATTCATTGTCAGCCATTCAATAAACGTGGGCAGTGTCCCTAAGTACACAGGTGCCTTGTGGATTATTTACTGGATATGAGTGAGACAGGATGCAAGTCCTCAAGCAGTGCCCAGGAGGCCAGGTTGTATTTAAGCTTAGGCTCAATATAAAGCCTGCCTGAAGCACTTCTGAAAAGCAATTTTTCTATTGAAAAAGGACCAGTATTTAAAAAAATGTTTGAATTTTTCTGTCACCTACAGGGATTTTTACATTATTACGTACTTACTGGGAGTCTGGTATTATTCAGGTCTGCTACACTCATTAATCCCCAAAGCAATCAAGAGAGAGAAAACACTATTATCCTTGTTTTGTTGATGAGAAAATCAGAACTCAGAAAATTTAGAACTTGTCCAATATCATACAGCTACTAATTAAATTGCAAAGGTTATTTTTTCATTTTTCTGTAATGAACATTTTCAAACAGAAATTTAGCACCTCTCACCTGTCTTCATCAATTATGTGAATTCATACTACACTTTCTCATCCCCTCTGCTTTTTTTAAAAATAAAGACACATTTTAAGCAAACCTAAGATGCCATAAAGTTCATCTGTATGCATTCAGTATGCATCTCTCATATATATGAACTCAAATAAAATTCAGCTAGTACAGTGAACAAAAAGAAGCTTTTCCACAATAATGGGCTTTTAATAGCAGTTTAGTGTTGTCTAATACTAAACTCATGCTTTCTTTCTCCTGTATTTGCAGAGATGTTTGTGAACAAGTAAAATCTTTAAATGTCCCATGTACTGCCAGGGGCTAATATAGTCAAAAAAAGGCTCATGTTACCTTTATCTCCCTCCTCCTTTTCTTCCATGCCAATGACTAGCGGAAGGCATTTCATTGGTTCATCTGTAGTGTTCCTACACATTCTGGATTGCACGGGTTATTTCCATTTGATGTCATTTGATAGGTCCCTTTAACCTCCATATAGTTGATAAATAGGCCTGGTAATTTAGGTGCATTCTTAGATCAGGTTGGTGTGTTTTCTCTACACAGAATTTTTCTTTGTAGGTGGTCCTGTGCACTTCTAGTGATCACATTGGGAAGTACTGAAAGTCTGCTGTATGGTACAGTTGATGACTGAGGTCACGTGTTGTCAGCCAACTGAATAAAAGTCTCCACACACTTTCATTCACATTTTGGTGTTTATTTGTTTGCCAGTGCTGGCATTTGAATTTTAAACCTCTAATTTGCTCAATGTGCTTGTTCTGCTGGTGCTGTACCAGTTGAGCCATATCTGTAGCCTTATTTTTTGCTGGTTATTTTGGTGATAGAGACACAAAGACTTTGAACTGTGACCTTCAGAGTCTCTTCTTCCTGAGTATGCCAGTCTTATAGGCATTCACTACTGGCACCTTGGCTTCATTGATAGCTTTAAAGCCCTTGGTAACCTTGGACCAAGAAGTATTTCATTAGATATCACAGAAGCTTCTGTATTCTTATTATTCTGGCTACATTCATTGTAATGATCAATGCTGGCCTATGGAGTCTATGTCCTAGACCCCTTGTATATAATAAATCTCAGGTAGTTCCAGTCCTGAGTCTAGTATAATCTACAATAACTGAGATAGCTACTAAGCAATTAATGGACATAACTTCATTATTAGCAAGTATAATTTAGTCATGCTACTCAAAATATTGGGTAATTCATGAATTATTTATTTCTAGAACTTTCTATTGAATATTTTCTGATTGTAATTGACCACAGGTAACTGAAACCATGGAAACAAAATCATGGGTGTGGGGAAAACTTGTAGTTGGCATTCTTCTACAGTAAGAAATTTACCATCACAAATTATTTGGTGACCTAGAACATTCAAAAAGCAGGCTAGCTGCCTGGTCCTGAGCCTTTCCCTGTTAAGTTATAGAATAAAGAATTGCTATACGTTTGAGCAGATCCCAAGCTTGTATGACTCTAACCCTTTTTAATTTCTAATTACCTAGAGAGCTTAAAATACTTTAAGAGTTAAAAACAAAGTCTAGAGCCGAGAGACAGCACCCAAGCTTAGAGTTCAAGCCCCATGACTGACAAAAATGATAAAAAATAAATAAGATGTAAAATGTCCAGGACACTGTGGCAGGTTGGTAGTAAGGAGTGAGGCCTCCTGAGACCTGAGTTGCTGCAGCTTCAGGGGCTTACATTGTCACTCAGTGCCACAGTGACTGCCCTCTGTGGGTTCATTATGCAGTCACTAGTGATTCTCAACAGTTAGGAGGTCAACATTTACCCTAGTTAATTCATAGCCTATTCTGTGAGCAGTGTCTGTTCATTCTTTCTTTCTATCTCTCAGGCTCCTGGCCACAAGGCTGGCAGAGCCTCAGAAGTACTTGTGGTAACATCTCCTTCTAATTTGCTTTCTTGGAGCAATTGGCATCTTGGAAAGAACAGGGGATTATGTGAGTAAATACAGTATTTCCTTTCCAGCCCTTAGGGAATTGCTTTTGTGAACATCAGCAGAAAATTGTAGATTGGAAGTGACTCCATGTTTCTCCTGAGCTTGGCTGGGCACAGCAGCTGGAACCAAACATGTTCCTGTGTGCCCATGTGAATACCTGACAAGAATTTGTTTTTTTTTTCTCCTGTACTTCTTTTGAAATGAAAGTGACTTAAAACCATCTCCACAAGGTACCAATGAGATTGCAAAAGGCTCAGTTGACAGGTCTTATCATATTTGCTGTGCTCTGAGGTTGTCTCCAGATACAGCTGCCCTTGAAATACTTTTTTTTCAGAACCCTACATCTCTACAGTTGCACTTTTTGAGGGTTTGTGGGCAGATCAGCACACTCTCCCTTAGCGTTTTAATTCAAGACCAATGCCCTACCACTTGTGCCACACCT
The DNA here is from genome assembly GCF_024711535.1 of Dipodomys merriami. NCBI lineage: Eukaryota > Metazoa > Chordata > Mammalia > Rodentia > Heteromyidae > Dipodomys > Dipodomys merriami. The sequence continues at coordinate 253,809 of NW_027205381.1, forward strand.
TTTTTTTGCTGATTAATTGAAGATGAGTATCTAAGATTTAGGATGGTGTCTGACCCCCATCTCCACTTTTCAGGTTTATGTAACTGTGTACTTAAAATCAGCAGAAAGATTCTTCATCCTGCCTACATCTTCACAGTGCCATTTGTGGATCTTCAACACACCTCTCATGTTAATATAATAATGTTGGGGTGCTGATGGAGACATATAGATTTAAGCAGCATGAGAAAATGTAAGCCAGGTGACAGAATGCACAGTAACGAGTTTGCAGCAGGACACCCAGGGAATGGAGATTACAAATGTGGGGGGCTGAGCATGGACTCCGCCCTGTTGATCAAAGTGCCTAAGAAAACCAGCTCCGGTTTCACGTGATGATTTTCCATCATGTGCTCATAGCTTCAGTAACTTGCCAAACTTGAAAAGAGGGCACATCTACTGTGCTCTGTGGGGGTGTCTACCACAGAGGAGACACACCCACCATAGGAAGAGCTAAGTTTGAAGAAATAGGAGTGTTGTACTGAAACAATAAAATACCTGCTGGTAACATTTTCTTCCCCATTAATATCAACTGAACATTTTCCATTTCCCTCCCTTGCTCTCTATTCCAAGCTCAGTGTCCTTTCTGAGATCCACAATTAATAACCTGATGGAAAGAGGGCAGGGGGTGGAAGTAGGGAGTGAGCAAAGTTGAATTGGTAAGGAACCTAGGCAACAAAGTCTGCAGGGTAACACTCAATTATAGCTGCATGAGAGTCTTGCCACATGGGCAATAATTTCCATTTACCCACAGGTCTCCTTTCTGCTTCATGGAAACAGCACGAAAGAAGCGGATGGACCTATGAGACCACGAATGCTCTTTTGCCTGGGTTGGGCATACAATTTGGAAGGCTGGCTTCAGAGAAAGCACAGTCTTAGAGATTTTAATTTCTGAATGATAAAATGTCCATTCAATTCTTGAAAGGGAAACACATGTGCCTAAGAGAAGGGGAGCACATAAGCAAAATGAATCCCAAGATAGGGACACAAGAGGTTTTTTTTTCTTTGTTGCTGTTGTTTTAAAGTACTTATAATGTATTATGTGAGTTTCTTTTGTTTCTTTTGTATGTTCTTCCCCCGTGGTATAACTCCTGTTGTCACTGTATTTGATTCAGTTACCCAGCATCTTGTATATACTTTTTTCTACTTTGGTGAGGGGAAGCAAAATAACAAAATGCTGAAATAAGGATAAAAGTTGACCCATTGTAACAATGGGTCAAGACACTATGTTGAAAATGAACTTTACAAATTTTGTGGGGGGGAGGAGCTAGGGAGGTGGGAAGGAAAGGGATGGTAGGGGAAAAGGAAAGGAGGGGGTAACAATGCTCAAGAGGAAATGTACTCATTACCTTACTCATGTAACTGTAACCACTCTGTACAGTATCTTTACAATAAAAAATATATACTAAAAATAAAAAAATAAGGTGAGCACACATGGGCACAGTGTGGGAGCCTGCCTCCCTGGCCTTTAATAGCTCACTAGCATGCCTCATCAGGGAAGGTGTGGAATGGCATTGCCAGTTCCTCATTCTTCCTGCTTTTTTTTCCTTTTGCCTCTCCCTGTGAAGAATGGATAGATGGTCATGCATTCAAACTGCCTGTTTAGGGAGACAATAAGGCCATTTCTGAGTTCTCTAGGTGCAATACTACACAACTTAGGTGGAAAAAAATTAAAGAGAGTTTTTTTTTTCTTCTCCTTTTGCAAACAATGTTAACTGTGTTAGGTAGCTTTCTATTGCTGTGACCAAAAGATAGAAACAAACAACTTATAAGGAGGAAAGGTTCATATTGGCTCAGGATTTCAGAGCCTTTGGATTGTGGTTGGTTGTTACTGTTGCTTTGGGTCTGCAGTGAGGCAGCATATTGAGATATGGCACAGGGCAGTAAAAACTTCTCTCCTTATGAAATCCAGAAAGCAAAGAGGGAGAGAAGCAGGGGTTATATCCCAGTGATATCACTTTCTCCTAGTAGGCTGATCTTCTTAAAGGCTCCACAACCTCACAATTATACTATGGATTGGGGAACAAACATTCCACAGCTAGGCCTTTGGAAGATGTTTGGGATCCAAAACATAATGTTAGGGAATATTTGTACAATTCTAGGAATGATAAGCCTAGAAAGAGACACAGGTAGTGGATCCAAGCATTCCTAGGAAGAGTGGCTGCTGAAGTCTTCAGAGCCCATTACTCCCTTCAGAACACACACTACATTAAAACTGAAATGTTAATCTCATTTAACTACATGATGTAGTGCTCAGTCATTAATTTTCCAAGTAAATAATCCAGCAAATATTTATTGAGTATAGCCTGAGTGTTCAAAACTCTCGTGGAAGTTGTGTTTTTAATCAATGAGGAAGGCAGTGAAGAAAGTAGGTAGATAGATTGGGGAGGGAGTTACTTCTTATCTGGATGATCAGTGAAGACCTCTTTGTCACAGAGAAGGAATGGGCCAACAATTATCTGAAGAAATGACAAAGCCGGGCACATTCAAGGGACTACAAAGAATCCAGCTTAGCCATAAAAGAGGAAGAGGGAGTAAGTAACAAGGAAGAGCTGAAGTCAAGGCTTATTGTGTATGGATGCCTGAATGCATAGGCACTGGATTGTATAATGATTAAGACGCTTGGCGGCAGTTGACTGCATTCCAAGTTTTATTTAATATAATGATATAGTATAGGCTTTATGACAGTTTTGTATGTGGAAAGAAATGGAGTGAATCAAACACAAGCTCCACACCTGGGAAAGTACCGAGATGACTTGACTTATGGGTTTTGAGTAGATGAGGGCATGATAGGCCTTTTTAATTTGCCACATGCCATATTAACAATAGCCTAGAAGGTGACAAAGGCAGCGTAGGAAAATAGGCAATGGCTATAAAAATCATTTTGGTGGAAAATTTTGTAGGCTAGACTCAGTGGAGATGGTGAGAAGATTCTAAATCTATAATAAACATAGAGAAAACTGGATTGGATGGGGTAAGATAAATATAAATGAGATGACTAGGCTTTTGTCTTGGATATATGGTAGTGAAGCATGGGAAGTATGGATAAAAGCACACACCCATGGAAGGGTCTTGAGGGAATGATCATTGAGCATGGAGATGCAGAGGAATCAGGAAAAAAGACCAATGTAGTGAGTGGTGGGAAAAATGGGCTTCTGAATGCCAAGCAAAGAATACATTGCAAGTGGCTAATACTCAACTTTGACGGTAGCTTTCTTTGAATCTTTTTTTTTTTTTTTTAAGAATCGGTATTTTTCAACTAGTCATAAAATATATGTTGTCTTAATTTGTTCAGTATTTTATAACAAAAGACTAACTTAGACTAAGGAATTTATAAGTAATAGAAATTTATTTCTCACAGTTCTGGAGGCTGGAGGTCCAAAGTCAAGGTGCCAGCAGCTTGGGTTGATATCTGCCTTCACAGATGATGCTTGTTGCTGTAGACTCCTGTGATAGATGAGGGAAAACCTCCGCATTCCTCTTTTAGAAGGACACAAGTGCCTTTGTAGGGATTTCACACTCATGAATTAATCATCTTCTCAAGACCTCACCTAATTCCATCAGAATTATGATGAAGTATCAACGTGACAATTTCAGAAGGACACAGATATTCAGACCTTAGCACATAGATAATTGATAAGAGCACAACACAAAGATAAGTTTTGTGTTGAACTGGAGTCAGTTAGGCTGTATCCCTAATTGCATTGATCTTGCAACATTTGTATTTCCTACTTTATACCTCAGAATAAAGACACTTGTCTGTATGCCACTGACCTTTGGGTCTGATAATGTAATTTTGAAGTTCAACTCTTAAATGTCCACTATACACAATAGAGAGTTGCAGTGGCTGTGATAGAAGAACATATACAATTTGTCAATAAAAAAAGAATAGGCAATTTGCCTTCTATGTGGCTTTTTTATTTATAACTTGACTTGTTTTAAATTGCAATCTTCCAGCAGGTAAAATATATGTCTAAAATAGCTATTGTTTGTAGAAATTTAGATTAAGTGCCTGGGAACAGGCACTTAGAACAGATATTTAAAAAAAGTAGCTGAGTTTTTCTGTTTGACTCATTTTGGCCACTTTACAACTTGGCTAAGTATTGTACAAACTCTTACATTATTAGTATTTTACTCCAATGTTCAGGAGACACAAACCCTCAGGCTAAACACAACTCACAGGAAAATTGTATTTGGTACCCACCATGTTGGCTCACATTTAACAAGTGAGAAATTTCTTTTAATTTTTCTCTTTTTTAAATTCTTTTTATTTTCCCTTTTGTTTCATTTTATGTCAGTACAAGGGTTTCAGTTCAGAGCCTGGACACTGTTCCTAGGATTTTTGCTCAAGGGTGGAGTTCTACCACTTGAGCCACTGCTCCACATCTGTTTCTTTTTTGTGGTTAATGAATGGCTATAATCAAGAACTCTAATAATAACAGATGCTGGAGGGGATGTGGACAGAAGGGAGCCACTGCATTGTTGGTGGGAGTGTAAACCACTTTGGAAAGCAGTATGGAAGTTCCTCAAAAGACTCCACATAGAGCTCCCTTATGACCCAGCAATCCCACTATTGGGCATTTACCCAAATGATCACAAACAAGACCATACTAAAGCTAGCAGCACAACTAAGTTTATTGCAGCATTATTTACCTTAGCTAAGATATGGAACCAAACCAGATGCCCCTCAGTAGATAAATGGATCAAGAAAATGTGGTATATATACACAATGGGATTCTATGCCTCCATCAGAAAGAATGACATTGCCCCATTTGTTAGGAAATGGAAAGACTTGGAAAAAATTATATTAAGTGAAGTAAGCCAGGCCCAAAGAAACATAGGTCTCATGGTTTCCCTTATTTGCAATAACTAGTATATGTCTAAGACAAGCAGAAATGGTCAGATAAGTTGATGTTAAGTGAAGTGAAACTCAACTTAAGGACTCAACTGTTTTTTCTTTCTTGCTATTGTGTCTAACATATTTGTAAGATATTTACTTGTTGCTTTGTATGTCCCTCCCTCATGGTATAACCCCTGTTTTCACTGTATTTGATATTGATATAATTTGTGGAGGGGAAGGGAAAAAAACAAATTGCTTAAATAGAGATACAGATGGACCCATTGCACCAATGAGATGTACAAGATGTTATGTCGAAAATGAACTATACATCTTTGGCACGGGGGTATGAGGAGTGGTGAGGGGGTGGTGAGAGGAGGGATATTGGAAGGGATGGGAAGAGGAAACAAAGGAGGAGGCAACAATGCTTGGTAAGAAATGAACTCATTACCTTGTCCATGTAATTGTAACCCCTCTGCACAGTATTTTCACAATAAAAAAATAGAAGATAAGAGTCTCAGAGACTTTCCTGCACTGGCTGACTTTTAACTGTGATACTCAGATCTCAGCCTCCTGAGTAGTTAAGATTACAGATGTGAGCTGGTGCATAATCTGGAGATGTGTATATATTCATTTCTGATTCTTTTTGAAAACCTGGCCTAGTAATAATGTTTATTTATTTACGGATTTAAAGTAGCTGAGTGATTACTTTTATGATTTAATTACTTGAGTAAGACTTATACACAATTGAAGTTTCAAACATGGACCCACAAGATTTGTCATATAAACAATACCACTTGATTCTGTTTTCAGTATAATCCTATTTGGAGTACTCAAACATTTTCTTAAGATGTGATAATCAAATCTTCTCTGTCACTTAAATACTTGTTTTTAATATGTCAAAGTATGTGTTTCTGATAGTTGATAAACATTGATGTCATAGTTTTCAAAGTCAAAGCACTGTAAAGAACTGGTATGTTGATTCACCCTGCTAGTATATAACCCACATATGAAACCAAACATTTGATTCTAGGATGCTTCAAACTTAAAAGTGGCTTTTATTAGTATTTGATATGACAGTCCAAAGAATTACTCTTTGGCATAAGGATTACTTTGAGCTGAAATCAACTGAGAAGTAGACATAAAAACAGCTATCTCTTCTCCCTTATCTAGGCTCTGGGCATAATTCCCTGTGAGATGGTATCTCCCTTCTCCTTTTCATACCAGGGAGAAAAAAAAAACATTCTTATCAATAGATAAAGAGATAGCACTAAGATGAATGTGAATAAAAAATGTACTAAATACAATTCATCTACAATAATTCCTCCATATATTTACTCTTCCACAATTTCCTACTCTAGAAACCATAACTCCCCTCTCCTTTGTATATTTTTTCTCTAGTCCATTTTTTAACAATTTATTATTCTTTGTAAAATGGTGTATAAGCACCCAAGTCTGTCCATTCTTTGGGGATTTCCACTGCTTTTCCACAAAGCTCTTATTAACATTAAGAAAGATTTGTATGCTTTCTTTGATGCGTTTTTTTTTTTTTTGAACAGTGGTGTTGAACCAAAGAAGCCCTTGCACTTCCCAGGCTGGTGCTTTACCATTTAAACAATGTTTCCATCTACTGACTTTTCTTTAATTTTTCCTTTGCTGGTGGGGCGGGGGAAGTAAGGTTGTTTGCTTTTGGTTGTTGTTGGTCGTGGTGCTTGAACTCTGGCCTTGGGCAATATCCCTTAGCTCTTCAACTCAAAGCAAGCACTCTACTGCTTGAGCCACAGTGCCACTTCCAGTTTTCTAGTGGTTTAGTGGAGATAAGAGTCTCATGGACTTTCCTGCCCGGCTGGCTTTGAACCATGATCCTCAGATCTCAGCTTCCTGAGTAGCTAGGATTACAGGCATGAGCCACCAGTGCCCAGCTTGGAAGTTAAGTTCTTTTATCCACCTGGGCTAGACCATCCTTTTCCTATTTATACCTTCTGTTGTAGCTGGGATGATATGCATGAAGAACCATATTCAGCATTTACTGTCAAGATGGGGTCTTGAAAACTTTTTGCCTGGTCTGGCCTCAAATGTCAATCTTCCTGATACAGCTTTACTTTCTAAGTAGCTAAGGTTATAGGTGTGAGCTATCCAATTCAGCTTCTATTGATGCCTTTTATCTAACAAATGCTGCCAAGAAGATGTAGATCAGAAAATAATGAATTTGCTTACCTGACATTGTAATTAAGCACACATATGAGTATAAAATCACACATCAAGATTCAGTAGGAGAAATCCCAACAGAGATTTTAGCACAAGGAAGTACAGAATCACAGAAGACATGAACCATTAGCCTGGTTAAGTGAGGAGTAGTCAAATGTGAATGACTGCTGAACCTCCTTGTTGTGAACTGAAAGGAGGTAAGATCATGCATCTTCACAGTATGTGACTTGTGGATCACTATTCAAGGATTCTCTTGCTTCCTTTCTCTCTTTTGACTGTCTTTCTTTCCTGATTATGAGGGAGAGATGGAGAAGTAAACAGGATTTATTTTAAGACAATCCTTAAGGTTATTTTAGGATGGTTTGCTACTTTAACATGAGTTTCCTGTCTTTAGTTTGTCACATGAGTTGGAAATGTCACAACTTGAACACTGAAATCTTAGTGATCTGAGAACTTTGCTGATCTATTATGATTTTAAGATAAGAGCTTCTAAGAGAGAATTATGAACTTGAATCCATTCCAGCTGCCCTTACTATATCAGGGTGCCCTTGTTCAAAGAAAGCAAATGAAAATTACAAAAAGATGATGGTAGCTAATATTTATTTAAGTAGCTGATTTATCTGTTACATGATTTACTGTCAACAAGACCTTCAGAGCTGGTCTGCTTGTTCCAGGAAACAGATGGGGAAACCTGAATAAGTTAAGTGACTTGCTCAACATCCAGGCCTAATACAAGGAACAGGCGGGAATCAAATCAATGACTCTTTTGTCTCCATGACCTTCCACTCTATAGTCTCTTCTTCCTGGCAAATGGGAGTCAGGATAGGCTTTTGAGAGAGGGAGAATGACAAGAGTCAAGTGGCCTCCTGATTTGTCAAAATACTAATAGGACTAGAGAAGGATGGTAGTGACTAGATTGAAGCTGGGTTGTTATATAACTGGGGATGTACATCAGGCATCTTTGATACCAAACATAAGAAACTGACCCTCAATTTCACCTCCAGAAGCTTCTGGTGTTGAGTCTGAGGACCAACTATTGTTTCAGCTGGAGCTGATCTGGTCACTGGGATCAGGAGCAGCAAGGAGAGCCTACACTATAAATCCTACAGTTGAATAGAGGGGCTGGGAGGTGGTTCTACTCACAGGAGCATGTACTTGGACACTTATTTTGAGTTGTGAGCACTTGGTTTTAAATAGTATAGTATGCTCTGTCTGCACTTCCACCCACCTTCCTGGTCCATAGCAATAATTATATGCAACATTCCCCTCCAATCTAGCAAATTCTTGACTTACTTCAAGAGTTGCTTTGGCCAATTAACTGATTCCTGAAGAAACTTAATGCTTGAGGGTCTTCATCCTCCCAGGGCAGCAGTTTTCAGGGGACCAGCACAAGGTACTCAGGTGGCCAGTCCCCTGGCCTGGGAGACAGTGCTGAGACCCACTGCAATCTAATTTTTCTCTTTCTGCTTCTCTCTCTCTTTCTTTCTTATTATGGAATTTGCTCATGATTCTTGTCTCAAGATTGGCTTCAATGGAAACTTGCCTAACATATATACATATGGTATTAAATGTTAACATATTTATATTCAGGCAGGTCCAAAATTCACTGAAGAAAAAGCCAGAGTTTTGGACCAGATTTTGGTCAAACACAAATTAAACCAGTGTTTCAGAGGGCTCTGGGCAAAGCACCAGCCACCTTACCTGCTCTGGTTCCTTCCTTCCTAATGTGTGAAATGTCAGTAACACTTAAAGGAGTCAGAATTTAATAGGATAACATATTTAAAGCAGCTAGTACTTAACAGTGCTATTTTATCAACCAGCAACCGCAAATAAAGTCAGAGACATGCTAATCCCAGGACACTCTCAAAGAAACTACATTTATAATATTTTTTATAGCATTGGGGTTTTGCATACATCTCTTTGATATAAAAGGAAAAAAAAATCTATATATCTCACCCATTCGGTAGCAAGCACTGTCCACTTGGACTATGATATTGTTGCTGAATATGGTCTTTGTCTCCTGGAGGCTCCATGGTCCATGGACAGAGAAATAAATATTTCTGTTTGTTTCTTCAGTTAGTATATGTCAGTCCTGCATTGATTGTGGCTAGTTTTCTTGAAGGGATGGACATAGAAGCAGTTTTCCCAGCACAGATAAATATTAAAGGCATATTTAGTTCTCCATAGTGAGCAAGGCTGAAGAAACAAATGGGCCCATCTCTGAAGGATGTGTTTGAAGGAACATCATCAAAGTGACCTGCATTCATGCTCTAAGAAGCGGACCTTGAAGGCAACTCAGCAACTTGCTCTCTTCCTCTGGGCTTTGGTGGACAAAGGTCTATGTCATTTTTTAAATGTTTTTAAATCTGGTTTGTTGTTAAATACTTCCTTCACAGAAGCACATGACCATAATTTTCCCTGAGTTTTATAAAGAATAGAAAATTAGTTCTTGAAAGTGGAAGTTCTTCAAAGTAGAGGCTAAGAAATCCTTGAGTAATGTATTCAACAGTCCCCTTCCCCCAGTAGCCATTCCAACCACACCAACATTCTCCTCCATTTTCTGACTTGGTTCATACTGTTTTCTTGGTCTGAAGTTTCTATCCTTTCCCTAACTTCTACACCTGTCTGCATTTACCTGGTCACCTACAACTCATTGCAGGATTTAGCTGCAGCAGCATCGCCTCTATCTCTTTATGATTCTTTAGGGTTTTTTTAAATGTTTTTTTAAATTGTAAAATCAGTGTACAGAGGGATTACAATTATATGAGTAAGGTAATGAATACATTTCCTATCATTATTACCTCTTCCTTTGTTTTTCCCCTACCATCCCTTCCCTCTCCACCTCCAGAAATCCCCCCTCCTCTGCCAAGTTGTAAAGTTCATTTTCAACATAGTGTCTTGTACATCTCATTGTTATTGTTGGTGTGGGACTTGAACTGGGCGTGGGCGCTGTCCCTCAGTTCTTCAGCTCAAGGCAAGTGCTCTTATCACTTGAGCCACAACACCACTCCAGTTTTCTGAGTGGTTTATTGGAGATAAGAGTCTCACAGACTTTCCTGTCTGGGCTGAATTTGAACCATGATCCTTAGATCTCAGCTTCCTGAGTAGCTAGGATTACAGGTGTGAGCCACTGGTGCCTGGCTGATTCTCTAGTTTTGTGTCCATCTTCCACTGATGCTCCCACTGGCTCTGTGTAGATGTCTAATGCAGCAGTTGCAGCTGGCTGGTGCCCAGGATTATGGTCTTCCAAGGGCAAGGATCAAGACATTCATCATGGTTCCTTCAAGGCTGGGTGAATAATATGTACTCAAACCATGTTGTTCAGTGATGGAACAGATGTAGAGCCACAGAGTGTTGGCTGACACACATTGTGCAGACCATGGCGTTAGACAGTGGAGATGATATGGAGGAAAGAAAACACAGCCTACCTTCCAGTATTCAAACTCCTACAAACTATTGTGTCAACACCAATAGGAGAGGAGAATTTCTGACTATTATGGTCTATGGCCTCCTACTCCCCTAGAGCAGAACTTGACACATAGTAGGCCCACAACAGTTTAAAATGAGGATGCATTCCACCTGTGAAGCACTAAAGCTCTCCAGTTATTGGTCTTGTTTCATGTATGCCATGAGAAATCCATGGATTTGGATTACTAAGCCATATGTCTTAGTTTGAAAGGCAAACCTCCTCCCTGGGGAAAATGTGGTGGAGATATCTTTGATCCTGGTCAAACAAAATAGAAATACATTGAAACTTTAAGTTGTTTTTCCAAAAATTCTGGTTTGATAGAAGCTTAAATGGTAGCTAGAGACTAAGAAAACTTACTTTATTTCCAGTTAAAACCTCTATGAGCATGATATTGTGTGTTAGGTTCTGCCCATTTTACCTACACGGATAGAAAAAAATACACACTGAGTTGTAGATTGATTTACCTGAGTTTAGGGAGTGAAAAAGAAAATGTTTTTCTAATTGGCCATCATTTCAGCCCTTCCTAGATTGTTAGGTGCTTCATCAAAAGTATAGCTTATGTCTCCTTTTTCTTTCCTTAACCAGGAGGTTGAATAAAGGACAATGAAGGCTCTGGTCTATGCCTGCAGCAACAGCCTATGTCACTGGAACAATTCCTGAAAGGATTGGCACAGACATCTCTGCAGGGTTTTTTCCCATGGTATCCTTGAATAATACTTTGGCAGCCTAGGACAGGTGTAACTAGGAGAGACCGTTAATGAATTACAGAATCTAATTCTGTTCCAGGGCTAGGAATCCAATGGGATTAAATTTATCCATGACCCAGAACACTGAAGGAGAGGAAAAGACATAACAAAATGTAGAAAGCTTTCATGTTTTATCTTATGAAACTGTTGGTGTTACAGTTTAGTGTTAAAGACTTGTCTATTTTGACTTTTGGGGAAAGTATGTGTTTTTTGAGTTTTAGAAAATACGTTTCTCTGTTCAAGCTATATGATTATAATACCTCTACTTTCCAGAGAGAATTTTCTAGAAGAAAAGAAAGGAAAAGGCTGTTTGGAGAAGCAGGTAACTGACACCATGGCTGAAGCTGGTGGGAAAGGCACAGCTGGGCAGGGGGCAGAAAGAGGAACTGGAGTTCCTGAGGAGTGGAGAGGCCTGGTGTCCACTAAGAATCTTTCAAATGCAGCTCCATCAACCAGTGTTCTTATCCTCATGCTTCAAGTGTTCTGTGCTTATGGTGGGCAGGGAGGGCATCATGATAAAGAAAGTTAAACTGAACGGAGCCCCATGGTGTGGCTCAGATTATCTAAAAATGGCAAATGTAAGCTACTGCCCTCTATCTGTGCCCTAAGTCTCTTTCCTTCCTGACTCTCTCCAGCTGCCTTTGCCTGCCATTAAGGTATGAAATTGCATCCTTTAGGATTTGTCCTTGGGAGGGCTACGAATCCCTGTGCCATCCTGGAGATGATGGCTTGCAGTTAAGCTATACCGAGGCATCTGGCAGATTCAGAGATTCACCCAGCCTAGAAACTGTGACCATATTAATATTGATGCCTCTGGGGAGAAAGGTTATTGTAAAGATGGAGTCATGGGACAAACTCTTTTAGCTGTAAAAGTGTTTGAATCCATATACTAGAATCCATTTGAATCCATATACTAGAAGATGCATAGATGCTTTTCACTTTTTTTTTCTTTTTTGCTTTGCTTTTTTGTGAGAAAGAAAGGGAAATGAAATGAATGGGATCTTAATTTTCCAAAAAAGGAATCAGTAGGCTACTTCCTTTCAAAGAGAGAGAAGATGATGTGATTGGTCTGGAACTTGCTAATTACTCTTTTGGGGGGGGTCCGGTCTTGGGTCCTGAACTCTGGGCTTGGGTGCTGTCCCTCAGCTCTTCAGCTCAAGGCTAGCACTCTACCACTTAAGCCACAGCACCACTTCCAGCTTTTTTCTTTTTGCTTATGTGATGCTGAGGAATCGAACCCAGGGCCTCATGTGTGCAAGGAAAGTGCTCTACCACTGAGCCACCTCCCCAGCCCCACTAATTACTCTTATTGTAGATTTACCTTTAACTCTTACTTGGTCTTGCTATGGAGACACCAGAATAAGGAAGCCTGGCCAATGCTTTCAACTAGTTATCATGGACCCTTGCTTATTCAAATCACATGGTGCTTGACCCCAGCCCCTTGAAAAAGCCTTTAGAGTACTTCTGTAAGGTTAGGCATATTGTTCCTATCAGATGACAGGAAATTGTAATTTCCAGACCTGGCAAGTTGTTATTTGGACCTAGTTTTTTCTTCTATATGTAACAAGTGAGCCTTCTTGCCTATATGTTTATTATCAATTCATGATGGATTGATTCAGCCCACCTTTCTGTTTTTCTATTGCACAATCACCAATTAGGACAGTTCGTTTACCACATGGAGTCATAGTTTACAGAGGAATATGTCCAAGAGCTCAGAAAGAAGGTGTGGATGTGGGAAGGATGGTTAGGATGCTATGCAGAGGAGACAAGGCCTAGCATTTCCCAAGACACTCACCTCTGCTGTAAGCCTTTCTTGATGGAGCCCAAGATGCCCCCCAGAGCCTATGGTATGAGCTATTCTTCCTTACTGGAATCCTGGTTTATCAGTCATATTGTGAGTGTAGCACCCCACAATACAATCCTCCTTCTATTTTGGTGGATGGAAGCTGGACTGAGAGTAGAGTTTCTGAGGTTCTGCATTGTGACTGACTCTGGCAAGCCATGGGAACCAGTTGCCTCATTGTGGCAGATGCGCACTCAGATGAGACCTGACTCAGTTACTAAACAAAATGTGCTTCAGCCTCAGTGATGCATCTGTGAAATAGAGCTAATACTAATCACTGTATTATATTTTGCATAAACCTATGGGGAACGATTTCCATGAAGAAAATACTTTCAAGAGTGCCTGGTGCACGATTAGTTCTCTATATGAGCTTACTACTTCTGTCTTTTCTTCCTCAGTACATAAGCAAGCGAATGGTTTCTTCATGGGCAGGGTTGATGATTAATTCCATATGGCAGTAGTTTTCAACTCATGACAGTTTTCCTTCCAAGAGATCTTTAGTAATATTTAAGAACACTTTTGATTGTTAAGACTAGAATGGATGACAGATGACTAGAGCTATGGACAGATGAGAGGTCATGGATGCTACTCAGAATCCTGTACTGTCCAGCATAGATGTCAGAAGAAAGAGTTAACCAGTCCCAAAGTCATAGGGTTGAGGCAGGAGCCCGGCCTCATGCAATGCTTGCAGCTCAGTTCTAAGCTTGCATAACAGAACTTTTGTTTTTCCATTTCTCACTGCAGTTAGAGTCAGCAGCTTCTGTTTGGTGACCCATATATTTCTAATCCTTTCTTTAGGAATGTACCAGCTGTTGTCTTTCGTGGGGCTTCTGAAATGATACACTACCTCATTAAGTGACTTGTCTCTAGTGGCCTCATTTTCAAATTGCATTTTGAGTGTCTAGAAGGAGATAAATGACAGCCAGCAGTGATTTGGGGGCTCAGGGATCTGAGGTTGATGGTCATTGAGGAATCACGGCCCATTTCTAAGCTTCAGAGTTCGGCAGAGCATGGGCCCAATGAGCAACAGGGTCCTGGGGCTAGAGTAAAATCTCTGAAACGACAGGGTCCTTTGTCCAATATCAATAGGACTGCCCTTTGTCCCCTTTCTCTTCTTTTTTTTTTTTTTAATATTATTTTATTTTATTTGAGAACATATTGTACAGAGGGGCTACAATTACATGGGCAGGATAATGCATACATTTCTTACCAAGCATTGCAGCCTCCTCCTTTGTTTACCCTTCACCTCCCTTCCCAGCCTCCCCCCTCCCCCCACCCAATTATACCCCCCTCCCCCCCCTCACCGACATTGTAAAGCTGGTTTTGACATGACATTTTGTACTTCTCATTGTTGCAACAGGTCCACCTGAATCCTTAAACGACTTGTTTGCCCCCATCTCCTCCACATGTTATACTGACATCAAATATAGTGAAAGCGGGGGTTACACTGTGGGGGAGGGACATACAAAGCAACAAAGAAATAATCTTATAAATGCGTTAGGAACATATGCATGAAACAAACGAAAACATTAAAATACATATTTAAGGGTTCATTTTCCTAACATCACATTATCTGACCTTTTCTGCTTGACTCATACCTATACTAGATATTGCAAATAAGGGAAACCATGGGACCTATGCTTCTTTGGGCCTGGCTTACTTCACTTAATATAATTTTTTCCAAGCCTTTCCATTTCCTAACAAATGGGGAAATGTCATTCTTTCTGATGGAGGCATAGAATTCCATTGTGTATATATACCACATTTTCTTGATCCATTCATCTACTGAGGGGCATCTGGGTTGGTTCCATATCTTAGCTATGGTAAATAAGGCTGCAATAAACATAGTTGTGCTGGTAGCTTTAGTGTGGTCTTGTTTGTAAACATTTGGGTAAATGCCCAAAAGTGGGATTGCTGGATCATAGGGGAGATCTATGTGAAGTCTTTTGAGGAACCTCCATACTGCTTTCCAAAGTGGTTGAACAAGTTTACATTCCCACCAACAATGAAGTAAGGTTCCTTTCTGTCCACATCCCCTCCAGCATCTGTTGTTGTTAGAGTTCTTGATTTTTGCTGTTCTAACTGGAGTGAGGTGATATCTCAATGTTGTTTTGATTTGCATTTCTTTTATGGCTAGGGATGTTGAACATTTCTTCATGTGTCTATTGGCCATCCTTCTTTCTTCTTCAGAGAAGCTTCTCTTTAAGTCTTTCGCCCACTTATTTATTGGGCAGTTGTTTCTTTGAGGATTTGTTGTTGGGGGGTTTAATTTTTTGAGTTCCAAGTATATTTTAGATATGAGACCCTTGTCCGTTGTATGGGGTTCAGCTAGTGTCACAGGTAGGAAGAAGGACCTAATGGATATATGAGGGATCATTGTCTTTGAGATCTACCTGGGCAAGCCACCATAGGCTTGCTGTATTGTTAGAGATACATAAGTTCTCTGAATTATTATGACAATAGTTTTGATTCCATATAAATATCCTCTACAGCCTCTAGATGTTGGTCTCAGAATATTATAAGCTGCTACCCAAAGAGAAATGACCTGGGGCAGTGGAGTATTGTCTAAAAGCTACGAGGTGGTGCTCTAGGGATATGATACAGGTTCAGAGGATTCTATTCTAGAATTAAATATCATGGTATTAACAGCTGAACTTTGGAATGACACTTTGCATTTGTGTGAAACGGAGTGCAATTTTAATCCTTATTCTGCTATTTGACTGACCATTTTTCCATTTTCTCAAAGCTCTTTTACTGACTCTTCTATTTAGAAAATGCCACTTTCCTCCCATAGATGACTTACGGCTTTGGAATAAGAAATACAGGCAAGAAGGAATTTTCCATAAAAGTAACCCACTATTTTATTTCCAGGATTATAGAGTGTTATTGAATATGAATGCAATGTGCCTGTAACCTCATGGCACTTGTATTATATTAAAAAATGTACATTTGATAAAGCCTAGGATATGAACCACGAGTCAGGGTGATTTTTCAAAGACATTGTGCAGAGTCTTATGACAGCAATAAATACCTAAATATCAGATTAATACTTGCATTCTGACATGCTTGCAATCATGGCCACACATCCCCCAAAGTGTTTATTTAGCACCTTTCACACACACACACACACACACACACACACACACACACACACACACACACACACACACACACACACTGATCAGAGAATGCTTTTACTGTGACACATTTTTATGTAAACAACAACCAAATAATTAATGGCAATGTAGGAAATGAGCAGAGAGTGTTGAAAGAAACCCTCTGAGCCAATAGTTGGGATTTTCATTGGGGGTCAGGAACGGAACATTGAGGTTGAAATTTTCACTGTGACTTGCGTACTTTCTTTAACCTCTAGGCTTCAATTTTTTCTCATGTGAAAATGGGAGAATACAGACATCCTTACTAAGGTAACTGGGACAAGGTAGGCAGCACTTAAGAAATCACATACGAGCAGGGTTTCTAGTGAAAGCTATGTGTAATTGTTAGGATATTTGCAAACACGACACTTTGAAATTTGAAATCTTTGGAATTGAGAGAAACAGAAAGAAATTGGCAGTATGACCATTTTCTCAACACATCTATCTCAAGTGAAATGATATTGTGCAATAGGAACTGAGGGAACATAAAAGATATAATAGAGTTTTAGGAACTGTGGCCAATGGGTGAGGGTCTCCATATAAGCAAACAGAACTTTCTTGGACCTGACAAAATGCTGACGAATACAAATGATCCCATCTGGGAGATAATTTGCATACATGTATGGCTATTTCTCTTCAGAATTCTAGTCTAAAGACAAAGAAGGAAAATCATAAAGGGCAGTTCAGTTTCTTTGTCTAGACTGGTCTTCAGTCCATGTTGAAAGTCAACCCTTTTCACTCTTCTGTTAACTTATTAGCTCTGTGGTTTGAGGCAAGTTACTTCTCTGTTTCTTTGTATTATATACAAGCATGAAGATTGAAGAGATAACATACAAGAATTACTTCATTACTCTTAGTTCTATTATTATCTCTTCTCCCAGAATTTTTTCTGATTGCCCTGGGAAGAGCTTTTGAATGGCAGGTGGGTTTGTGAGTCTCTGACAGCTATGGCTAGAACATCTTAGGTTCAGGAATTCTGCCAGTTGCAATGATGACCTTGGAGAATGGTAGGCAAATAAAAATTTGAAAGTGACAGGAAAGGAGAGACATCTATAATTAAGTCATTGGCCTTTGGACTCTTGATTGCATCTGTCTATATAGCTATGCATTTATTTATTTTTAAGTATAAATAGGTTAAATATATTTGATAATGTTTTTAGCCCTTCTAAAAAATTCTCATGCCCATCTTCCTTGAATTTCTTTCTTGAACAAAACTTTGTAGCAACATATCCTAGAAATTTGAAAAAAAACATGTACTTTAACTTGGGCTTTACATTAAAAAAGTCTCACAATGGAAATATTCACCATGATTTACAGCAAAATGAAAACTTCAGGAATTATAGATGCTTTCATCTTGGGATAACATTTGCTGTTTGCTGGGAATGAATGTCAGCTATAAAAAATAGATGGGAGCTGCTTATTTAGTGTTTTCATTTGTTGTAGCAAATCTATCTGTCAGGAGAATTTGACAACAAGATGAGCATCCACAGTTTGATTCATACAGGAAGAACAGGAGAAACTCAGCAGAGATTGGACTTCAGCCTGGTACATGAGAAAAATGCAGGTTAATAAGGAAATCCAAATAAACCACACAGCCAGCAAGCTTACAAGAGGAGTATGCCACCCTCGCCTCAGGTACCTGATAATGAACAAACATTTGAGAAGGTCTCAGCCTTAAATTTGGACCACTCAGGGATCACTCTTCAAATGTGGACTTTTAAGCTACAAATGCCTTTTCTATTAATATGTAAAGCATAGTTTCTTCAACAGTTCATTACAGGCAAGTTTAGTACGGGAGATATTTGTTAATTTGTTTATGAGTACTTTTTAAATGTTCTGAAGAGTAGATATGTTAGTGGTCAAAAGGCGTAACACGTATTCAGCGTTTGCTCCCAGTGGGGAGGGATAGCACCTCAGTAACTCATGAATCTATAAGCACAAAGACGTATCCCCATCAGGAGCATTACAAAGTAATAGTTTATAGGACAATAAAGAGGAAGAGGAGGAAATTTTCATTTCTTCTTCTTTTTCACACTTTACCTTTTATTAAAAAAACAATTAGAACAAATTCACCCAACAGTGAATTAAAGCTCTGGAAATCATTGATGCCTTGCACAGCACAGTCACAGCACTCTTACTTCTATCTGACACTTCCCTGACCTGGAAAGTGCTGCTTGTAAATACTCAGTACTTCTCTCTTCTCTATTCGTTTTCTCTTCAGATTTTGATTTTGTGGCATCAAAAAAATCATACACCATGATCAAACAGGATTCATTTCAGGGATGCAAAGCTGGTTCAATATACACAAATCAACTAATACAATCCATCATATCAACAAGAGCAAGGATAAGAACTATGTGATTATCTCAATAGATGCAGAAAAAGCATTTGAAAAGATCCAACACCCCTTTATGATGAAGGCTCTGGAAAAACTAGGAATCCATGGAACATTCCTCAATAAAGGCTGTGTATGGCAAACCTACTGCCAACATTATACTTTTTTTGGGGGGGGGTCTGGTCTGGGAGCCTGAGCTCTGGGTCTGGGCTCTGATCCTTAGCTCTTCAGCTTAAGGCTAGCGCTCTACCACTTGAGCCACAGCGCCACTCTGGCTTTTTTCTTTTTGCTTCTGTGGTGCTGAGGAATCGAACCCAGGACCTCAGGCATGCAAAGCAAACACTCTACCACTAAGCCATCTTTCCAGCCCGCCAGCATTATACTTAATGGGGAAAAAATAAGCCATTTATCTAAACTCAGAAACGAGACAAGGATGTCCATTCTCTCCATTTCTCTTCAATTTAGTATTAGAATGCCTACATACAGTAATAAGACAAGATGCAAACATAAAGAAGATCCAAAGAAGGAAAGCTGAAATAAAACTCTCCCTCTTTTCAGATGACACATGATCTTGCATTTAAAGAATCCCACGGACTCCACTCCCAAATTACTTGAGCTGATTTGAAAATTTGGCAAAATAGCAGGGTATAAAATTAACCCTAAAATAATGGCTTTTCTGTATGCCAACAATTAGAAGAGCTCGGCTGAAATCAGGAAAGCAACTCCATTCGTAATAGCCCCACAAAAAATAAAATAACTAAGAATTTACTTAGCTAAAGAAGTGAAGGACCTCTCTGATGAAAACTTTAAAAGCCTATAAAAAGAAATTAAGGCAGAATTTAAGAAGTGGAAAAGCCTCTCATACTCCTGGATTGGGAAGATTAACATCACGAAAATGGCACTACTTCCCAAGGCTATCTACAAATTCAGTGCAATACCTATCAATATTCCAACCTCATTCTTCAATGAAATAGAAGAGGCAATCCAAAAATTCATATGGAACAATAAAAGACCCTGAATAGCAAAAACAATCATTTCTTCTTATAGGTAAACATTCTGTCTATATCAGAGAAGGCTTCAGAAAGATGAAAAGGCTCCAGCAATACTCAATTATTAATAAGTGCTTAGCAGGAGCAAAAGAGAACAGGCACTTCAACTTTGTGTGTGTGTGTGCTCATAATGGAGCTTGAACTCAGGGCCTGGATACTGGCCCTTAGCTTTGTTTTATGCAATGCTGGTCTTCTATCATTTGAGCCACAGCCTCACTCCTGGCTTTTTGCTGGTTAATTGGAGATAAGAATCACACAGATTTTCTTGACTTTGAAACGTGATCCTCAAAGTTTAGCCTCCTCAGTAGCTACATTTAAGATTTGAGAAATTGACATTGGACAAAATATCAACTTTTGAGCAAAGAAATGGGAGTGTACAATCTAAGAATCAAATATTAGGATACATGATTGAACACTTGGATCTTAGGCATCTGCTATCAGAGATGTAGAACCAGGTGATCTTGAGATGCCCTGAAGTTTGAAATATGCTGGAAAGCAGATAGGACTGGCTTCCCTTGCTTTGCATGGAAACTATCATGTTTGATTCTTTCCAAAATGTCTGCATTCAAAACTGCCCCATCATATTCATTAGAGAGGAGAACAAATGACATTTAACTGATTGTTAATGTCATCAGAAATGTGTCTTTTAGGATTAAAATAAGTACAGCCTTTGAGCCCCTCAAGTGCCTCCATCAGAAAGAATTATATTGTCCCATTTGTTAGGAAATGGAAAGACTTGGAAAAAAATTATGTTAAGTGAAATAAGGCAGGCTCAAAGAAACATAGGTCCCATGGTTTCCCTTATCTGCAATAACCAGTATATGTCTGGGACAAGCAGAAACGGTCCAACAAGTTGATTTTAGGTGAAATGAACCCCAAGTTAGGGACACAAGTGTTTTTTTTCTTTCTTGTTATTGTTTCTAATGTATTTATAAGGTACCATGCGATTTTTTTGTTGCTTTGTATGTCCCTCCCCCATGGTATAACCCCTGTTTTCACTGTATTTGATTCTGGTATAATTTGTGGAGGGGAAGGGAAAAAACAAATCATTTAAATAGGGATACAGGTGGACCCATTGCAACAACGAGATGTACAAGATGCTATGTTGAAAAACGAGCTCTACCTCTGCTTCGTGAGTAGCTGAGATTATTGGTATGTACCATCATGCCCAACCTACTGCTATATTTCATGTGCAAAAGCTTGGAACTATTGAACTTTTCCAATGTCACACATGTAGGATACAGTAGACTCATAATCTGGTGAGTTTAATTTCTACCTACTCTGAAGGTGCTGTTCAGTGTAACACTGTAATGAAACATCTGTGCACCTCATTTGTATTTCATAAGACATGGAAAGGTTGAAGATGGTCTACTTTTCCCAAAGGAATATTTCATTTGTAGGACAGTAATAAAGTAAGGAATAAAATCTGACAGACTAGAATCACAAAACACTTTTCTTTCAATCCTCTTATTGTCATGTTCCTAAACCCTACAAAGCATATTGTATTTAAATTACATTACACACAACCACAGAGGAACAACTATTGTGTTTGAATCCGTATTTGGGTCAAGAAACTCATGATAATTAACCAACACCTCTTGGAAAAATTTTAATAACTTACCAATTAGACATTAGAAATCTAGAAAAGCTGTATTGCATGTAAAATCATGTGTGTTTTCTCCTACCATCTTGTGCCCTCTTTCTCTCTTTCTCCTATGCTCTCTCTCTCTCTCTCTCTCTCTCTCTCTCTCTCTCTCTCTCTCTCTCTCTCTCTCTCTCTCTCTCTCTCTCTTTTTCTCTGTCTTAATAGCAGACAAGTGCAGCCCAGCTTTCTGTGCCATTTGTGCTGGAAAGGAGTGAAATTTTATTGTGTTCTCTTTTCCGTGGTCCATCTCTGTGGATTCAGGGATCTGCTTGTTTATGGGCCTAGAGTCTTGGGTTTTCACTGAAGATTCAGGGACAGAATCACTGTAGAGGACCTAGCCATGTGCAGGTTGGTCCCACAGCTTCTTTCTAATAAGCAGAGTGGAGATGACCATCACTTACAGACTTGTAGAGAGCATGGACAGTAACTAGTCACTGAGCACAATGAGGATACCACTCTTCCTTGTCTGAAATCTTTGAATCTCCATCCCAAATCTTTCTCTAAACTTTGCTTTCTTTACCCTACAAGCTATGACTTTATTGGAGCTCCATTTCCTCTTGCCTGGGGCATGGTGGTCACCATTTAACAATCAATCTTCAGCCCTACTTTCTCTCTGCTTCCTCATCCTTACTGAAGACAGAAAATATTTCAAGTAAAACATAGGTTCTATCACCACCTATCTTAAAGTCTTTTAGAGACTTTTCATTGGCTACAGCTAAATTTACAACAAATCCAACAAGAGCTGTTATGATCTGGCAGATCCTTGGTCCCAGAAACTGTCTCTTAGATCTTCTATTCTATAATTACCAAAACACTTAAAATTCCCATAACCTGCTGAGACTGCTAAGGTGGAATGTTTATTCCTCCACACCTAATCTTCAGCATGATGATGTTCTGAGGAAAAGCTTTTGTGAGGTAACTGGATCATGAAGGTAGAGCTCTCATGAGTTTAGTGATCTTATAAAGACATTACTTCTCTTCTTACTATTTGAATATATAACAAGAAGGTGCCATCTGAAAGCCAGGAAGTTAGATGTGATTGGCTGATAACTTGATGCTGGACTTCTAGCCTCCAGAACAGCTGACTGGGCTAGTCAGATATGAGAATATCTTAGAGTGGCTATAGTAGATTACATGTACAGCTGAAATCCAAAGGATCAAATATACTATATTCTTTGAAGGAGTTGCATTGCTATAAAATCTCAATACAATTTGAGACAGAAAATACTAAGCAAAACACATTCATCTCCCTTCTCCAAGGCCTCTTCCTGTTTGATATTCTGTACACACAATTTGCTGCACAAAGAGGCTGATGTGGTTTCCAGGGATGAGGGACCTCCCTCTTCATATATAGTAAGAAGGAAGATGCAATCATGATATGTAATGTAATGCACATGTATGAAAATGAATGGGGTGGGTGGGGTTGGGAGAGACTTGGGAGAATGATGGAAGAGGTGATATTAATCAAGATGCATTGAATCATACACTTTCATGTTGGAAAAAAACCCACAAAATGAACTCAAAGCCTAATCAGGGCACTGCCCTTCCCGGATTAGCAGGATATCATGATTGTCTAGGGAGTTCTTTGTGTCCTCTGTCAATGTATGTCTAGACTGGGAAGTTTTGTTGTGGTTTTTGTAATGGTTGACCCACCTTGCTTATTGTGTATGTCTCTCAGGAGTACAAGGGACCTACTATTGGACCACAAGAAGACAGGAAAACAGGCTTTTCTTTGACACATATAGTCTAACTCCTGTTTGTAACCTCAAGATTCCTAGAACATAATAGATGCTTGTTGAATTAATGAACGATTATATACACTGTATTTATGACTAAAAATCATCTACGGAATTTTAGATAATAAGAATGATGAGTTGTTTGTGACTAATTGCATATAGCAGTGAAGTAGTGACTGCACATTATTTTGATTCTCAAATTGTATAACACTTTAAAAAGCTGCTTCTAGTTTATTCAGTTACTTGTTCCTTAATATTTTGAGGCATCTTTCATTAAAAGCCAACCTTAATAAAATCAAAGCAATATTAATAAAAATGAAGAACCAGGATCGGGAACTAGAAAATGCAGTGGGCAGCCCAGATACAGAGAAACAAGGGGAGAAGCAGTAGGTTTCCATACCCATCTGAGTGCTGGGGTTGAACATCTTGCCTTGGTATGAGTACAGTCTGATTTTTCATTATAACAGAGCAGAACCCAGGTGAAAAAAGCTATGCACTCTATAAACGACAAATTGACTTTTTTTTCCAATATCAAAGTCTCCCTTTGAATAAGACCATTCCACTTTCCATGAACAGTTCATCATGTTTAGAATTGCAAAGGCTATACACATTCACCTTTTTTCTCAAGCTGAAGTCTTATTTAAAACGGAACTGAAATGATTCTTTGAAATACTGTTGGAAAATACAGTAAAATACTGTATGTGTAGATGTACTTAAATCTAATGTAAAATTTTGTCTCATTTTTCCATCCTGTGTACTTAAAGTGACTGCTCATAAATACTCCCCCAATGCCTAGCACATCCTAAGTGTTCAATAAAGATGTGTTGAATGAACACTGTAGCTATCATCAGGTTTAGTTTCAATTGAATTATATTTGGTTACTTTTTATAGATTGGACTTATTAAAGTTATTTCAATAGGCCTTACATAATAGACTACATTGATTTTAATAAAATGTGCATCGATTATGGCAAAATGTCAGTTTTCTGCCCTGAACACAATCTTTCACAGTCATTAAACAGAATTATTATTTTATTAAATCAATTTTCTCCACGTTAATTAAGAATAGCTTTACATGTGACCTTCATTTTTATTCTGGGGGGGGTGTTAGATAAAGATTTAGTAAAGAATTAATGCTTGGCTCAAAAGCCTCCTTCACATGCTTAAAAAAGACCCCTACCCTCATATAGATTTAAACATGAACACTAAACATAAACACTAAAGCTTTTCATGTTTTATTTTGTTGTCTTGGTGATCCTACCAAAAGACGTTAGTAAAATACATCTATCACATCCCCCTAAGTTTCAAAGTGGAGTTGGGAAGGATGGCATTTCAGTGACTTTTCTTTCTATTATTGTCTCTGTGTCTGGTTTTTAGAGCAAAATTACACAACAGAAGAACGTGGTCTTTGCAACTCTCTTCTTTCAGTCATTTTCTTTCTCTTTATTCATTTTCATTAGCTTCATCCTATCAAAATCTGTTTGTTAGGAGATAACATGTTTAAAGTCCTCCTAGATACTAATCATAAATAATGTTTTATGCCCTTTCCCCATCAAAGATTTTGTGTTTTAGTAGGAGGTAAAGCTTGACACCTCAATTCTACTCTTACTTCCAACCCTACACTGGTTGTGGCTGCCTGACCAGAGGAACATAACATCTGAGGCTGGTTAGAACAACAAATCTAATGAGCTTAGACCTTCTGCAGGTAGACCAGGGGACTGCCTTTTGCCTTTTGTCCCTGCTGTGTGTCTGAAAACACTGAGAGTCATGCCCGCAGGCTTGCCTCCAAGAGTAATTACAGTCAGAGCATATTCTAACTAATTATCCCATTTTGATAAGGTGTTTATGTTTAATTTTGTGAATATTCTATTCCAGAATTGGTGACCTTGTGAAGCATTCCAACAAAAGAGAAATAAATATTGTAATTCATTCAGGTACAGTTAACTTGCACTTGATGTTGGTCCAATTCTCTTATTTCATATGCAAACTCCTCTTTATTTTACAGAGAAAATGATCACCAACATGTCTAGTACATGCAGAGGCTGCAGAGCCTGTGGCCACTAATGGAGGTGAAATGAAGTCACTATAAAACCATTGTACATTAATGCCACACAATAAAATCTGATCATGAATGCCAGCCCATTTCTTTGCTCTCTACTTCCTTCTCACTTTCATATCCCTGAGCTGTTTGTTTGTCATTCTGATTCCTTCTTCACTAGACTAGGAGAATTTTGAGAAAAAGAACTGCCTATTATCTTGATCCCATGTGAACTTGTCAAGTGTTGAATACATGGTAAGCGCTCTATCCATCAACATTAAATAAATGAATGAATGGATAAATGGATAAAGAATGAAAATTCTCCACACGAATTCATGTAATATTTTACCCTTATATTGCTAAAATTAAAAAAATCTGTTTGTGGAGATAGGTGTAATAAAATAAGCACTTATTCAGGATCAATCTTTCTTAAAAAATATTTTACATGACTTAAGTATGTCTTTCTGAATGATAAAATAAGGTCTCATCTCTTCTTATAGCTTTTACAACTATGTATTGAAGG
Organism: Dipodomys merriami; assembly: GCF_024711535.1. Taxonomy (NCBI): domain Eukaryota; kingdom Metazoa; phylum Chordata; class Mammalia; order Rodentia; family Heteromyidae; genus Dipodomys; species Dipodomys merriami. The sequence continues at coordinate 279,425 of NW_027205381.1, forward strand.
CTAATAGCATCAACTAAGCAATGCAGGGAATTAATTTAAAAATGTATATGCTATGGTTTTCTACTTGCAGATTATAATCTGACTGGAAGAACGAACCAGATACTGGGAACAATATCTGAAGATCTCTAAATTCCTAACCGTAGAAGAGTCTTCACAAGCAGGACTCTGTTAATAGCTGGATGTCACCAAATGTGTGCTAAAGAAAGCTTTGTGAGGAACTGCATGAAGATGATTCAAAACTGCCAGTAGAGGTGAGGGCTAGAGTAAGAGGAGTGCAGGAAGGTTAGATGATAAGTACCCAAAGTCACATCAACAGAAGTGAAAAGTTCTGGTATATTCTACAGAATAGTGTGTGTAGTGGGACAGAGAAGAGTTGGCAATAAATCATTATATATTTAATAATTACCCAGAATTAAGGAGCTCCAACATGTCAAACAAGGTAATGATAAGGAGATGAAAGCAGTAATTATCCTGCTCTGATCAGAGCATATTGTGTTCATGCATTGAAATATCACACTGTACCCTATAAATATATATATAATCATTGCAAGGTAATTAAATGTTTTAAAAAGGTGTTTAAGGTGATGGGAATGCTATCTTGCCTCATCTTATCATTCCATCCTGCAAACATGTATTGATTTCTTATTTTTACTATTACAATCACCATTAAAATTAATTTAAAAAATACAATCACCCCCTGGGTAACCCTAGCTACTCAGGATGCTGAGATCTGAGGATGGAAGTTTGAAGCTAACCTGAGCAGAAAAGTCCCAGTGAGACTCTTAGCTACAAGAAACCACTCAAAAAATAGAAGTCGTTGTAGCTCAAGCGCTAGAATTAAGCACAAAGAGGCTCAGGGACAGTGCCCAGGTCCTCAGTTTAAGCCTTGCAACTGATCCCCTCCCTCCCCCCACACCCGTGTGCCCCGTGAAAATATATAATCACCCTAAAGAGGATGAGACACTAATGTGATTAAGAATGAGTGACCGGTGGACTCAGTAGAGAGGAAGAAATGGCATTGCATGCAGGGAAGGTAGTGTTACATAGTTCATTGAGAAAGAAGGAATGTCCTCAAGGGCGAGGGCAGTAGGCAGCTGCTGTGTCGGAGCCTGGGGAGACCCATGACGTTGGTTTCTACATCTGAAGGATGTTTGGTCCAGATCTTTGGCCTGGGGATGAAATAGTCCTTAGTAGGACCATATCTAGTTTATAGAGAAACGTGGCAAAGAATTTTTTTTTGTGTGTGTGTAGAAGCATCCACATAAAGATTTCAATATACAGATGAATCATATCTCAGGCCAACCAGGAAAATAAAAACTATTAGGCAAAACTATTAGAAAAATAAAAACTATTAGGCAACCAAACCTGAGGAACATTCTATAAACTACCTGAAAAATCCTCTTCAAAAGTGCCAAGGTCATGTGAATCAGAAAGACTGAGAAACTTTCAGAGAAGAAGACCAAGAATGCTCTGATAAAATGCTATGTGGGATCCTGGAACATGAGAGGAGTAGTGGAAAATAATTAAAATGGAAATAATTCATTATAAAATAATAGTTGATGGAAACTATAATTTTATTGAAAAATAATTGAAATTAAAATGATTTATTTTAATTTTAATCAAATAAAGTCTGTAGTGCAGTTAGTAATTGTGTGCTAATGTTGATTTTTTAGATTTGACAAATGTCTTGTGGCCACGAATAATCTTAACCTTGGGGGAAAGGTACTGAACAACAGTTTGTAAATTTACTGTAAATATAGTTATTCGACCCATCACAAAAGTCATTGGAAAGTATAAACAATTACATGCTGATGAGTCATATAACCTAGAAGAAATGGATAAATTACTAGGCACATAAAACTTATCCTTCCTAAATCACAAAGAAGTAGAACATTTTGAATGTATCAATAATGAGGGAAGGGACTGAATCAATAGTAAAATATCTCCTGCTGAACATAATTCCAGGAATAACGGAGAAATGACATCAAATTAGCCTGGAAAACTAAAAGAATTAGATATAGACTGACTGGACTGTCTTAAACCAAAAGTCTTCTCTATTGCAGAAGAAACAAAGTGAAGAGATCACCCATAGAATGGCAGAAAATATTGCAAGCCCTAACAGAATTAGAATAAAAAACATATAAAGAACTGAACAGCAAGAACATAAGGAGCCTAATTAAAATGGGCAAAAGAATTTAAAAGATATTTATCAAAAGACATAGCATTGATCATGAATGAATACTGATCATCTTGAATTACTGGAAAATACAAATTAAAATACTAACAAGTTATCTTCTCACACATATTAGAATGGTAATTATCAAAAAGATGAAAGGTCACAAGTGTTGGAGGAAAATGTACCAAAATAGAGTTGAGGATATATGCCACTTGAACAATTCTAAAACAAGTAAGGATGCTGACATGACAATAAAGAACATTCCAATAAAGAAAAAGTCTAGTCTTGATGGTTTCACAGCTAATTTATATAAGACCTGTATGGAAGCATGAACACCAATACTCTTCAAACCCTTCCATGAAAGAAAGGGAGGGCTCACAATCAAATTTGTTTTATGAGGCCAGCTTTACATTTATCCTTAAGCCAGATAGGGACTCAACATCAAAGAGAACTATAGATCAATCTCTTTGATGGATATAGATACAAAATGCCTCAATAAAGTACTTGTCAACCAAATTCAACAACTGATCAAAAAAATCATACACTATGATCAAGTTGGATTCCTCCCAGGGATGCAAGGCTGGTTCACTCTCTGTAAATCAATTAATGAAAGGCAGTATGTTAACAGAACCAACAATAAGAATCACATTGTCATCACAATAGATTCAGTTGACAAAATCCAACATTCTTTTTATGATCACAGCTCTGTGGATGCTAGAAATAAATAGAACATTTCTCAACCTAATAAAGGCTGTTTATGACAAACCTATAGCTAACATCATACTAAATAGTGAAAAATTGAAATTGTTTTCTCTTAAATCAGGAATAAAACAAAGATGTCCACTTCCTCTGCTACTTTTCAATATAGTATTCTTAATCAGAGCAATAAAGCAAGAAAAACACATAAAGGGGATCCAACCAGTGAAGGAAGAAGTAAAACTATCACTATTTGCAGATGATATGATCCTATATCTAAAGGACCCTAGAGACTCCCACCCCCAAGCTGCTAGAGCTGACAGACAACTTAGGTAAAGTAGTAGGATATTAGTCCACAAATATCAGGAACTTTTCTGTATACCAATAATGAGAAAAGAGAATTCTTATATATTTTTTATTGTTAAAATAGTGTACAGAGGGGTTACAGTTACATGACTAAGTTAATGTAAACATTTCCTTCTGAGCATTTTTACCCCTCCTTTGTTATTCCCCTACCATCCCTTCCCTCCTTGCCTCCCCAAATCCTCCCTCCCTGAAGTTTTAAAGTTTATTTTCAATATAGTGTCTTGTAGATCTCATTGTTACAATGGGTGAAGCTGTATAATTTTGCAGCATTTTGTTATTTCCCTTCCCCTTTCCAAATTGCAAACAAGGGAAACTGTGGGACCTATGCTTATTTGGGCCTGGCTTAGTTCACTTAATATAATTTTTTCCAAGTCTTTCCATTTCCTAACAAATGGGGCAATGCCATTCTTTCTGATGGAGGCATAGAATTTGATTACACACACACACACACACACACACACACACACACACACACACACACACACACACACACACATCACATCACATAGAATGGCTAGAATCAAGAAATCTAATAACAACAAATGCTGGAGGGGATGTGGACAAAAGTGAACCCTATTGCATTGTTGGTGGGAGTGTAAACTTGTTCAACCACTTTGGAAATCAGTATGGAGGTTCCTCAAAAGACTCCACATAGAGCCCCCCTATGATCCAGTAATCCCACTTCTGGCCATTTATCCAAATGATCACAAACAAGGGTATACTAAAGCTACTAGCACAACTATGTTTATTTCATCATTATTTACCATAGCTAAGATATGGAACCAACCCAGATGCTCCTGAGTAGATGAATGGATTTGAGGGTTAATTTTATACCCTGCTACTTTGCTAAAGTGCCAGATCAGCTCGAGTAACTTGGTAGTGGAGTCCATGAAGTTGTTTGAATACAAAATTATGTCATCTGCAAAGAGGGAGATATTTACTTCATCTTTCCCTATTTAGATCCCCTTTATGTTTGCATCTTGTCTTATTGCTGTAGCTAGGCATTCTAATACTAAATTGAAGAAAAGAGGAGAGAGTGACATCCTTGTCTTGTTCCTGAGTTGAGAGGAAATGGCTTTAGCTTTTCACTCTTAAGTATAATGCTGGCTGAAGGTCTGTCATACAAAGCCCTTATTATATTGTGGAATGTTCCATGGATTCCTAGTTTTTCCAGAGCTTTCATTATAAAAAGGTGTTAGATCTTGTCAAATGCTTTTTCTGCATCTATTGAAATAACCATGTGGTTCTTATCCATGCTTTTGTTGACGTGATGGATTGTATTAATTGATTTGCATATATTGAACCAGCTTTGCAGCCCTGAAGTGAATCCTATTTGATCATGCTGTATGATTTTTTGGATGTGTTGTTGAAGTCGATTATCCAAAATTTTGTTTAGTTTTGTATCTATGTTCACCAAAGAAATGGGTCTAAAGTTCTCTTTCTTTGATGAGTCCCTGCCTGGTTTGGGGATGAGGGTTATGGTGGTTTCATAGAAAGAGTTTGGTAGTAAACTTTCTCTTATTTAATTGAAGAGTGGAGGAGTATTGGAGTGAGTTCTGCTTTGAAGGACTTGTAGAATTCAGCTATAAATCCACCTGGTCCTGGACTTTTCTTGGGCAGGAAATCTCTTGTTGCTGTTTCTATTTTGATGCTTGATATGGGTTTCTTAAGTTGGTTAATATGATCTTGGTTTAGTTTGGGCATGTCAATATTTGCTAGAAATTTGTCCATTTCTTCCAGATTCTCAAACTTATTAGCATAAAGGTTTGAGAAGTATTCCCTTATAATGTTCTGAATCTTGGTTGTTTCTGTGGTGATGTTTCCATTCTCACTTTGGAGTTTGTTTATTTGGGTGTATTCTCTTCTTTTTCTGATAAGGTTTGATGATGGTCTGTCAATTTTGTTTATTTTTTTGAAGAACTAACTCTTTGTTTTGTTGATTCTTTCTATGTTTTTTTTTGGATTCTAATTCATTTAATTCTGATTTAATTTTAATTATTTCTTTCTGTCTACTGGATTGGGGTTTATCTTGCTGCTCTTTTTCAAGGAGGCTCAGCTGTCTCATTAAAATGTTGGTTTCAGATCTCTCCAATTTGTTGATGTAGGAACTCAGAGCTATAAACTTGCCCCTGAGTACTGCCTTTGCTGTATTTGTTAAATTGTTGGTTTCAGAAGTCTCCAATTTGTTCATGTAGGAACTCAGAGCTGTAAACTTGCACCTGAGTACTGCCTTTGCTGTGTCCTAGAGGAGCTTTTTATTTGTGTGTTCATTTTCATTAAATATCATGAAAATTTGAATTTCCTTTCTAAACTCTTCCATGACCCACTGGTAGTTCAACAGTGTATTGTTTAGCCTCCATGTGTTACAGGACTTTTTGTGGTGGCTTTTGTTGTTGAATTCTAGTTTTCTTCCCTTGTGGACTAAGAGAATACAGGACATAATTTCAGTGTTTCTTAATTTGGATAAATTTGCTTTGTGACCAAAAATGAGGTCTATTTTGGAGAGTATTTCATGGTCCTGCTGGGTGAAATATTCTGTAGATATCTGCTAAGTCTAATTGACCTATGCAATTGTTTAGATCTGAGATTTCTCTCGAGTTTTTGCCAGGTTGATCTATCTAGCAGGGATAGTGGTGTGTTAAAGTCCCCAACAACTAACGTCTTTGGATCTATGTAAGCTTTTAGGCAAAGTAGTGTTTCTTGGGTAAATTTGGGTGCTCCGTTATTTGGTGAATAGACATAAATAGATATTTATATGTGGTGAATAGATCTCTTCTGAATGAGAGTTCCCTCAATTGGTATGTAATGGCCATCTTTATTTATTCTTGCTAATTTTAACCTGTAATCTAGTTTATCTGATATTAGGATTGCAACTCCTGCCTGTTCACGGGGGCTGTTTGTTTGGTAGATTTTATTCCAGCCTTTCACTTTCAGAATGTTTGTTTTTTTGTGGGCAAGGTATGTCTATTGAAGGCAGCATATAGAAGGATCTTTCTTTTTGATCCAACTAGACAATCTATATCGCTTAATTTGAGAGTTAAGTCCATTAATATTGAGAATACTGAGAGGTGTTTGGTAGTTCCTGCCATGTTATCCACCTTCTTAGGGGCTGTGCCAACTGGGTTCTTCCTATGATTGTTGGATTCTCTGTTTGGGGGCCATCCTCTCTGCTTGAATGAAGAGTATCATGAGAGTAGGATGGATAAACTACAGGATAAAGATATTCTCCATATGAGTGTTCATGGTAGATGCACATTAAATGAGGAATCTTCCTGGTACCTTTAAAATAAATTTTATTGATAGAAAAATCTACTTGATGAGTGATATTTATAGAATGTGACCTTTTCAAAAAGCAGTACAAAATTGCATTCTTTTTTCATGTCTGGTCTTTTTAAACTTTCTAACATTTCTGGTACATAAAAACATTAAAAAATCTTTTTCCAGATACAATTCTGAACAGCTATGTGAGCCTCAAAGACATTAATCTTCCTTTGAACAAGTGCTACAATACATTTCATGTGTGATGCAACCTAGTAATCAAAGGATACCTGAGTCATAATAGGGGGCTAACTTTATTTCCTACTCAGCAGGAACTTAGTCTGAAATTCTCTTACTTTTAAGTTTACATGAATAAATTACATTCATTTTAGTTGAATAACTGAGGGAGAAACTAATTATATTTGCAGTAGGTATTTTTCCTCTTTTCCCCCCATAAAGCATTTGTCTCCATGTAGAAGAGAATGAGGCTGACATTCTTGGAGTAAATTTGAATAGAAATGTTAACTTATTTGTCATCAACATTTCAGTAAAAGTTAAAGATTATTATGTGACAAACTTATCTCTTTGGAAGAGAGTATCATAAGTTGAAGACTGTTGTAAACTAAATTCTGAATTTGTAACTTGTAGTACTTCACAATGTGTTTGTGAGACTGGCACTCTACCACTTAAGCCACAGCTCCACTTCCAGGATTTTTGTTCTAGTTGGAGAGTAGAGTCTCACAGACTTTCTTGCCCAGGCTGTCCTTGAACCTCAACCTTCAGATATTGGTCTGCTGGGTAGCTGAGATTATAGGCATGAGCTACCATTAACTGTCAGGAGGAGGTGGTTTTAAAGGAGGAAAATTAGTTTAAAGGTGATCATTAGGAGGGATCTTAATAACTATTATGGTTAAAATGTCTGTTTACTCTCCAAACATGTGTTGGAACCCCAACATGATGGTGTAAAGAAGTGGGTCACTGGGTGGTGATTTGGTAGTGAGGGCTGTCTGAGTTCTAGGATGGGAGTAGAGCCCTATTAAAGGCCTGAGCTTTTCTATGATATCCTTATACCATGTGAGGACTCAGCAAGAGGTAATTCTGAATTTATAACCTCTGGTCCTTCACAATGTGATTGTGAGCTTATGCCAGACATTGGATCCTCTGGCACTCTGATTCTGTACTTATTCTCCAGAACTGAGAAGTAATTTTTTGGTATCTATAAATCACCCTATCCAAGATATTTTGTTTTAGCAGAATAAATGGACTAAGTATGATGAATCAAATATGTCTGGTGTTCTTATAAGAAGAAATTTAGATATGCAGAGATAATGATTGAAAAGACTGGTCTATAAATTAAGGCAGGAGGCCTCAGAAGAAACCAACACTGTGAACACCTGGGTCTTGGCCTTCTGGCTTCCATAATAGTGAGATGACACACTTCTGGTGTTTATATCCATAGTTGATAGCAATATGGAATAGCAGCCTGAGTGAATCAGTACCTTCTAGTCACATAGCACAGAGCAGGTAACCCAATGGGAAGCTGGCATGCACTTGGACTTGGGGAATCTTGATTTCCTTGACATTTTCACAGAATCTCATGATTAGGTTGGATCCTGAGAATATTTCTAGACCAATAACAATAATATAGCAATAATGATAATGATAATCTTATCATAACAACACTAGCACCAGCACCTACTATTACTCTATGCCCAGGACTTTCCAGCCAAATCAGAATACCAGCCTGAAGTCACAATGCCTGTTAAAATTTCAGGCTTGACTCCTGCCAGTGCCTAGCCTGGAATGGGAATTCTTGGCTGGGAGCTTCCATTTCCAATGTGACTCAGAAGTTCCCCAAAAGATCCTTTCTCCTTAAGATAGATCCCTGAATGCTCAGAATCCATTTAAGTCATTGAGCAGCAAGTGATGAGTGAAATAGCAGTTGAGAGAGAGAGAATAATTGAGGGGGTCAGAGGAAGGAAGAGAAGGTGGGAAGGAAGAAGTCAGGGAGAGGGTAGAGAGACACAGAGACAGAGATTGAGATTGTGTTGTGTACAGGACAATATTGTCATAGCCACTACTTTCCATTCCTGGAGTCTTCTCACAAGGGCAAGGTAGAAGTTTTATTTCTCTGAAGATCTTCTGTTGTAATAAGTAGTTTGTAAAAGATGGATCGAATTATGTCCCATTTTTCACATGAAATGAAAACAAGAATCTGAAGGGCAAGTGACATGCCTGAAGAATATGTGATGAAGGTAGGAGAGAAATTAAGGCCAGAGCATCTCCTAAAGCAATGCTTTTTTCACTACACTTGTGTTGAACAAAGCGAATTTTATAACATATTGGAATATGCTATAAATATGTTATAAGAGGTGCATGAAAATTCAAAAAATTCTATGGTCAAATACAGTTACATATCGAATACTATAGCCTCTTCTTAAAAATTCCAAAAGGGCTTCAATATATTAAAGAATCTGATAACATACCCCCACCTCAGCTCAGGTACTGGCTCTGCCAACTTATGATATGATATGAAAATTACTGTATTATGTTATAACATAGCAGTAAGTTTGAGATCCTCTTTCAATACCTTGGTCTAAGGTCCATTCTACTTAGTTATTTACAGTGACATTGAGCTTCCCAAATCCCAAATTTCTCAGTGTCATGACTGGCTGCCCAGGGATTCTGATAGACTGCTCTAAAGCCTGCCCATGCTGCCATTCCAGTGCAGGGTAATGGAGCCACAGAGAAGTCCTGGTATCTGCCAGCCAATCCAGCAGAATGGTTGATCAGAGAAGCCTGATTCTTGGTGAGATAGAAGGCACACTTAGTATTATCCCTGGCACCCACTGGGACTTGCCTGGTATCCACCTGGCCACCTGCACCTGTGTCCACTTCTTACTGCCCCTTACTGGGTCTCTAAGATTCACCTTGCATGTCCATTGTGAAAACACAAATTAGTACCAAAGATTTCAACTGTAACAGCATCAAGGATGGTGGGTGGAAGGAAAAGTAGTGGTGATGGGGAGATAGTAGGTATTGGTCTGTAAACACTAGTGAACCCCATCAGTGTAAGGAAGGGGCTTCTGGGAGTGCAAAGTTGTCACTTTGGGTAGTCTGGGATAAGGGAAGGCTGATGCTACAGGTCTTTTCTTCAGGGTAATCTCCATAAGAGGAGAGTAACTCATGAAAGACCCAACAAAGGTTGATTTAACATAAATATTATAAACATTAAGCTTATTAAAAAGATGATTGTTGACATTCATGCTGCCCTTGTTCTATGCCAGGATCTTCTAGATGTATAATTAACTCTAGAGAATTTTACTTATCATTATTGTCCTGTGTGTAAGTCCTTGAATTCTTTCTCCAATAACCAAGAAGGTTTTGGCTCCTGAACCTGGTGTTCTGAGTATGGTAACAATGCTAGAATAATCATTTTGAAGAAATTGAGAATATTTAAGGGAGTGTTTTGTGCTACTATGTATAAAATTTGATTCCTAGCTACTGTGCCTACCATTTGTTAAGTATTTTGAATATGTGTGTGTGTCAAATTTCATGTACTTTGTTCCAGATGTTCCACACATGGAGAATGACATATCATCTGAAGTATTTGATTGAACTGAATTCCTACAACATTCATGTCCTCTCCAAACCTCACCACAGGAGGAATAAGGTCTTTGCAGATGTCAGTAGTTAAGATGACATTACACTGGCTTATGGTGGACCCTATACCCAATGTCCAAAGTTTCAAAGAGAGATTCAGATCTGGTATTGTTGGTTCACACCTGTCATTTTAGGTCAGATCCAGAGTATTGCAGTTTGAAGACAGCTTGGGGGAAGAAAAGTTATCAAGAGTCCATTTCCAAAATAGTAAAATTTGGTCTCAAGCCATTGACTCAAGTGGTAGAGCACCAGCTGAGTAAGCATTAGGTCCTGAGTTCAAACTTGAGTACTGGGTTTATATATATGTGTGTGTGTGTGTGTGTGTGTGTGTGTGTGTGTGTGTGTGTGTGTGTGTGTGTGTGTGTGTGTGTGTATGTGATGGAGAGAGAGAGAGAGAGAGAGACAGAGAGAGAGACAGAGAGAGAGACAGAGAGAGAGAGAGACTGAGAGAGAGAGGTGAATAAGAATATCAAGGTTTGATGACAACCACAGAAGATAGAAAGAGGTAAGGGAAAAGTTTTGTTGGAGCCTAGCTTTGATATATTGAGTTTGGATTTGGTTTCTAGAACTGGAAGATGATAGATTTTTGTTTAAGCCAAGCAGTTGTGGCAATTTATTACAACAGCCCTGGTAATTATACACTCTACTCATTCTCTAAGTCAACTTTAGTTTCTGTCTCTGGGAAGCCTTTCTACTCCATGAAACAGAGACAACTTTTTCCCTAACCCCTAAGAGGGTTTATTGTCTTGATTATTCTCATTTATCCTTAAGGGATCCATTGTAGGCTTTACTTTGGCAAGAAAACCATTCCTTGAATTCTATCAATACTTTAACAAAGCGAGGCTCTTTTGATCTGTGCTCTGTCAGCTCATTGGTTTTTACCTATGTTATTGTACTCATCATGTTATTTTCATTATTTATTCAGCTCTCAACCACTTGGTTGTGTCTTTCAATTGAGCCTGAAGCCATAGAACCCCAAGTGGGTGCTTATTGAGTAATATGCATGAAAGAAAGCAGGAGGTCAAGGAACTTTGCTCAATTGCTTTCAATTCCCTTAGCAATTGCCTTTATTTTCTCAGAGCCTGTGGGCTTACAAGAATTATAAATTTAATGTAATAATAGATCATAACCTTAGGTTTTTTCAATGCTGCAGCTTCCTCAGAGAAATTCAAGCATCCCAGAGATGCTTCTAACATCCATCTGTAGTTTCTGGTATGCTATTTAGCTACATTTTAATCTGTCTCCCTCATCTTTTCTTTTTCCCCTTAATATTTAGTTCTCTCATTTTAAACTATAAAATCATTTCTAAGATTGCATAATATTTTAAGTAGCATGAATTATTCTTTATTCTACAATACCTGATCTACACAATTTTATATTTATTATTTGGACTTACTTGTTTACTTCACATTCATTCTTAATGTTTGTATATTTGAATTATAATGTGACAACAATGTTCTTCATGTTTCTGGGGCTTTCACCTGTCACATCTCTAGTACAGCATCATAAATCAGTTTTGATCATCTGTTCCTCTCTCAGTTGCTACGGCTTCACTGAATTGACTCCGACTCTAGCCATAGGAGTGGCTATTTGGCCCACATTTCTGGAATTTTGAGCACAGACATCCACACTGGATATGATTAGGATGCATCTGCCCTGAAATTGGCTCTGAAAGAAATAAATTCATTCCTGCTATGTAGATATCTATACAACAAATACCTGTTGAACATCTACTATGTGCCATGTCTAGCTTAGGAATTCAATTTGAATGAAAAAAATAAGTTATCATGAAAATAACAATAATTTAATTGTGAGATGGGGATAGACAAAAATAATTAAACTAAATCAACATATTATTTCAGAAAAATTAAGTAAATGCAATAAAAATGTAATGTGTTAGGAACAACATAGAGTGTAGAGCTGTGGTAGCTAGTATTTGCTATGGGTGCAGGAGAGGTTAATTAAAATTAAGAGACACTTGTGTTCTTATCTTGGGGTTCATTTTGCCTAACATCATCTTATCTGGCCTTTTTCTGCTTGTCTCAGACATATACTAGTTATTGGAAATAAGGGAAACCATGGGACCTATGTTTCTTTGTGCCTGGCTTACTTCACTTAATATAATTTTTTTCCAAGTCTTGGTTTTTCTTTCTTGCTACTGTTTCTAACATATTTAGAAGGTGATTTTTGTTGCTTTGTATGACCCTCCCCCATGGTATAACCCTTGTTTTCACTATTTAATGTTGGTATAAATTGGGGAGGGAGGGAAAAAACAAATTGTTTAATTAGGGATATAGGTGGACCCATTGCAACAATGAGATTAACAAGATGCTATGTCACAAAAGGAACTTTACAAAGTTGGTGTGTGTGTGTGTGGGGGGGGTGTATTCATGGAGATGGGAGGGCAGGAATGGTAAGGGAAAATCAAAGGAGGAGGCAACAATGCTGATAAGAAATGTACTCATTACCTTGCTCATGTAATTGTAACAATAAAATAAACTTATTAAAAAAATAAAATTAAGAGACATTTCTTTGGTGTAACATTAAAGCTGAGACTAAATGATGAGGAAGTACCAGAGAGGCAAAGATAGGGGATATACAAGTACAAAGGATATAAATTGAGAAAAGAAGAGAAGAGAGAATGGCAGAATACTAAGAGAAAATTAGAAGGTTCTCTTATAACATGGCCTTGGATTTCTAATAGAGAGATTGTATTTCATTCTAAGAATAAAACAGTAGAGAACAATTGGGAAACTATACTAAAGAGAATGGCATAATCTAATTAATGATGTAAATTGTTTAGAAAATTGGATTGACATTTTATTTTATTTTATTTTATTTTGGGTTCAGTCATGGGGCCTGAACTCTGGGCCTGGGCACTGTCCCTCAGCTCTTCAGCTCAAGGCTAGCGCTCTACCACTTGAGCCACAGCACCACTTCCCGCTTTTTTTCTTTTTGCTTATGTGGTTCTGGGGAATCGAATCCAGGGCCTCAGGCATGCAAGGCAAACGCTCTACCACTGAGCCACCTTCCCAGCCCTGGATCGACATTTTATAGGTGAGAAATCTGAGATTCAGAGAAGTTGAATTATGACTGGTAGTCATGAGACTAATTACCAAGGGAATCAGGACTCCAAAGGCCAAGACCTATTATATTACCTAATATAGTTGTACAAAGTGACTCAAGGGCTGAGATCTAAGGATTGCACTTTGAAGCTAGCCTGGGTAGAAATGCCCATGAAACTCTTATCTCCCATAAAAACTATTCAGAAAAAGCTGGAACTGGTGCTATAGCTCAAGTGGTAGATTGCTAGCCTTGACTAAAAGAACCTTAGGGACATGCCCAGGCCTTGAGTTCAAGCCCCAGGACCAGCAAAAAGAAAACCATAACATAACTAAACCAAACCAAACAAAACAAAACCCACCCAGAATCATGAAATAGATGGAGTGTATATCCTTTCTTTGGCCACTAGAAAGTTCAGGTTCAAATTTCTGACAATATTTTTGCAACTGTTCAATGTCTTTTGCATATTTCTCTGTACTTCATCCCTTTCTTCATTATATAATTTTTTTAGTGTCTTTAAAAATTTTCTTCCTTGCTATTGTTTGTAACGTATTTATAAGGTACCATGTGATTTTTTTTTTGTTGCTTTCGATGTCCCTCCATGGTATAACCCCTGTTTTCACTGTATTTGATGTTGGTATAATTTGGGGAAAGGACGGGAAAAAACAAATTGTTTAAATAGGGATACAGATTGACCCATTGCAACAATGAGATGTACAAGTCGTTATGTCGAAAACAAACTTTACAACTTTGGTGGGGGGGGGAGGAGAGGATTGGATGAGGGGGCGGGGGGGGGGAAGGATGGGAAGGGATGGGAAGGGGAAACAAAGGAGGAAGCTACAATGCTTGATAAGAAATATACTCATTATCTTGCCCATGTAATTGTAACTCCTCTGTACAGTATTTTCACAATAAAAAAAGAGTGGAAAAAAAAGAATCAGGAGATAAAAATTGGATTGATAGAGACACTAGTGGGAGTAGTGAGGTCAGCTCAAAGGAGATGGGAATTGTGGGATGGTGGGTGATAGTGGTCAAGAGAAGATAGGAATGCTGAGGAACAGAGAGCTTCAGGATCTTTTGTAATCAAAACCCAAGAATGAAATGCCTGTAATGAGAAAGAGGGATGGATGGAGACAGAGAGAAGATGAAAATAAAGCTTGAGCATATCATTGGTTGCTAGGGACATTTTCTGTGGTGGAAACAATTGGAAAAGACGGAAGGAGAAACAAGTTTGTGGTGACTAAATCATGAGTTCTGTTTTGAAACTGTAACATTTGAGATATCTATGAGAAAAGAATAAAGAGTTTAACATGAAATTGCAATCTGGGAGAAGCTGCGACTGGATATACAAAGTTTGGAGTCATCAGTGTAGTCATATTATTTTAAGCAATAACACTGGATATGTTCACCTAACAACGGTATGTAAACAAAAAAGGAGAGATAAAGGAAGTCTGGGTACCTCCTAGCATTTAAGGCGAAGAAGTCAGGATTAATTTATCATCATATATAGCAATTATTAACCTATATGTATACAGCAGAAGAATCTTAAAATATGTAAATGAAAAATGTGGCAGAATTAAAGAGAAGAATGGACAATTTGACAATTACTGTATATACCATATATACAATATATACTGTGTATATAGTTGAATATTCCATTTTTAGTAGTGGATAGAGAAATTACACAGAAGAGCAATAAGGAAATTTGACTTGAAAAACATTATAAGCAAAGGTATAGATAGATAATAAGCCATAAAATAACTGTCCATATATTTAGAAAGACTGCTAATGTAAAAAGTCTGTTCTTAAAATAGTAGAAAAATAGTAGAAATCAACATTGCAAAATCAGAGTAATTAATGTATAGACATTAATAAATACTCATAAATAACAATAACTTAAAACTTAACCAATCAAAAATTGATTTCTTTTTAGTATTTTTTATTTTTATTTTTGTGTTAGTCCTGCAGCTTGAACTCAGGGACTAGGCACAGTCACTGAAGTTTTTTTTTTTTTTTTTTATTGCTAAAGGCCAGTGTTCTCCAACTTGACCAGCAGGTCCATTTCTGGCCTTTTCGTGATTAATTACAGATAAGACTTACAGATTTTTCTTCCTGGACTTACTTCAAACTGCAATCTTCAGATCTTAGCTTCTTGAGTAGCTAGGATTATAGGCATGAGCCACCGGCACTTAATTTCTTTAAGAACAACAAAACTGACAAATTGTGAGCTGATATATACTGACTAAAAAAGTGAAAGGAAGACTCATTTTTACTCATCTACTAAAATTGGAATGAAAGGGTGAATATTACTATAGGCTTTATGGGATTAAAATTTATAGGGAAATTATATTTAAAAAATATACATCAAGAAGTAATGGAAGTGGAGCTGTAGCTCAAAGTGGTAGAACACTAGCCTTAAGCGAAAGAGTTCAGGGACAGCATTCAGGCCCTGAATTCAAGCCCTGTGACAGACCAAAAAAAATACTGAAACAAGTAATCAGATTAAGTAGTTAAATCTCTTGAAAGATATAAATAATAGGAAATTGGTTAAGAAGATACAAAAATAAACATATAACAAGGAAAGTAGTTAAATTATACAAAGTATTTAAAGAAGAATACTTGTCAACCATAAAAAAAGTAAAAGTATATGGTACATGTGCCATAACATCCCCAAAAGTCATCATTACTTTGATATTAAAACAGACCAAACATCATAAGAAAAGAAGAGCAATTTCCCTCATAAATACATATACAAAATCCTCAACAAAATAAGAGCAAGCTATAACTAGCATAGTATATATAAGATCATATGCTATGAACTAGAAGAAATTTCTCCCTGTAGTGTAAATTTGGTTCATGATGCAAAAGTCAGTTAATGTAATACATCATGCTAAAACAATTAGGGGCAATCCTGGATGATAAACTGAATGGATTTAAGAAAAGCTCTTGACAAAACCTGATATCCTTTCATAATAAAAGCACAAACAGACTAGGAATGGAACAGAATTTTTTTAATATGAGCAAGGGCATCTATGAAAAACTCATAGTAACATTATGTCTATATAGAGAGATTAAAAGCTTCCCCAAAGATCAAGAGCCAACTATGTCCACTTTTACTTCTTCAATTCAATCTTGTAGTAGAAGTTCTAGCTTAGAGATTTAGCAAGAAAAATATTAAGTACATTCCACACTGGAAAGAAAAAAAAGCTAAAACTATCCTCTAAATATGAATGATATGATCTTACACATAGAAGTCTCTAAGGGAAAAATAACAAAAACTATTGTACTATATATCATAAATGAGATCAGTAAGGTTTTTTGACTCAAAATCAATATACTAAAACCATTTGTATCCTATGTCCTAACAACTAACAATATTAAAATAAACAATTGTACTAAAAGTGGCATCAAGAAGGAAGAATGAACTTATCAAAAGGAAACTAAAGAGTTGTACACTGATAAAGTAAATTATTGTTGAGCAAAATAAAGGAATATCTATGTTGGCACTGGGGTTTGAGTTCAGAAATTTGTGCTTGCTAGGCAAGCATTGTATTCCTTGAACTATACCTCAGTCCATAAAAGAGATCAAAATCATTGCAAAAACATCCCTTATTCATGAATTAAAATATAGTTAGGGTAGAATATTCTCAGATTGTTCTATATACTCAGTGCAATGCCTGAGAATATTTTATCCTTTTTTCCAATAATTTTACATGTTGATCCAAAAACACATATCTGGAAATGCAAGCATTACAGAAGAATAAAAGGAATTTTATTAAAAAACAATTTTGAATGATCACATTTCTGATTTTGAAACTTAATATAAAGTTACAGTAATATAGACTGTGATGTACTGGCATACTTAGTTATACAGATAAATGAAAAAGCATGGAGTCCAGAAAAATACCTGCTTATTTACAGTCGACTGTTTTTTCAAGTAACCTAAGTAAACTCAGTGGGAGAAACAAATATTTTCAGGGAATGATGCCAAGAAACTGGAATGACATTACATCATTAACTTCATAGGACACAGAAAATCTAACTTGAAATGGATTCCAAAGGCCTACATAAAAGAAATAGTATTCAACACACAGAGAATTCTCACAACTATGATAAACAGAATAATGGTTCCTTAAAGATGCCCAAGACTCAGTTCCTAGAATCTGTGAATGTATTATAATCGCAGGAACTGTGTGATTCTATGACTAAGGTAATGACCTTGATAGGGAGCTTATCTGGGAGGTGTCAGTGTAACTACTCAGCCCCTTCCAACAGGGAGTGAGAAAAAGATACATGATAGTGGAGCAGAGGTCACAGTAATGAGTCATAGACCAGAGAACTGTGGACAGCTTTGAGACAGAAAAATTGCTGGGAGTGGATTTTTCCTTTAAGACTTGAAAATCTCCTCAAGTACTCAGATTTCTAGGAGGATGCCAATCTATGGAAAGCTTTGTTCCTCTGTAAGACTCCTTTTGATTAACTCCTCTGACTTACCAAGCTATAAGATAATGAAGTCGTTACGTTTAATTTGTTGCAACAGCAATAGGGAATTTATATGGATTTTATTACCAAGAAATTGGGTGCCCTTGTAACAAATGCCTACAAATGTGGAAGTGGTTTGGAAAGCAGCAGAAGCTGGAAGTAATTAAGATCATGATTCCTTTTTTTATTGTGGAAATACCGTACAGAGGGGTTACAATTACATGGGCAAGGTAATGAGTACATTTCTTATCAAGCATTGTTGCTTCCTCCTTTGTTTCCCCTTCCCATCTCTAAAGCCCATATTTCCTGTAATAGATTAGTATTAGACACGTAGTCATTTATCCAGGCACTGGTGGCACATGCCTGTAATCAAGACACTCAGATTTGTACACACAAACATACACATATACATGCCCCCATACATACACACACACACACACACACACACACACACACACACACACACACACACACACACACACACACACACACACACATACTTAAAAAAAGAGAAAGAAAAGAAGAAATATAGATGTTAAAGACTCTGCTAAGGGACAAGAAGAGAGTTTGGAATATTTTAGAGAAGATCTTTATAGTTTTGCAGAGTACCTACACTTATACACAGAAAGTTGGTACAACTGAAAACATCATTGAAAGTGGTGTTGATGTTTTAGAAGGAAATGATCACCATGATGTTGGAAACCAAAAGAAAGACAATTAGACAGTAAAAGAAAAATTAATGGGATTTTATCTTTCAGTCACGTGAGAAAGAAAGTTTACACAGCTGTGGGGATTTCCAAGGGAAGCATTAAAAGTTGGGGCCAAGAGTATTGTTAATACTTGTAAGAAAATGTGAAAGGAACAAGGACTTGGAGATCTGGGAAATTTTTGTTCTGTGCAGATATCTAGTGACATAATTAGGAGATTTAATGTCAGTACATGGCATCTTTAAATCACATATAACTACGATGATTTTCTGCATGACTCAGGCATCTAGGTGGAAGCCATGGCCTATAGTCTAGAGGAGTCAATCACCAGCTCACGTGTTTTTTTTTCTTCTTCTTCAAGGCCTATACTCACTTGGTTTTCTTACTCTCAACTGACACCCATCTACTTGAACCATGATGCTTGCCTTGTTTTTTTGTTGCTTAATTATAGATGGAGTCTCGAGGTCTCCTCTGTTCAGAGTTGGTTTCAAACTTAAATCGGCCAGACCTCAGCCTCCTAAGTAGCTAGGATTACACATATGAGCCACTGGCATCTGATGTGCACATGGTTCTTGAGACTATGAGCAGTAACACTGTCAAAGTAGAAAAAGAGGGAGAGAGAGAGAAAAAATAACTAAATGAAAGATTTTGTCAGATTCCCCAAATTCTACTGGCAAGCAACAGACTGACAAATAACTCAGCTACAAGTATGAGCCCATGAAAGAGCAAGAGACACTAATGTGGAGCAATAGTGACATGTTCTCAATGGTTGGACATAAGGTGGATAAGATTTTTCCTCTGAAAATTACAATGTAATATGAGTAAAAAAATAACTCTTTAAGTTGTCTTAGATCTTAGATACATTCCAGAGGATTAAAAAAAAGAGTATCCAAATACCAGATACAAATCACCAATTTTCATGATTATGAAAGATCTTGAAATGCTATTATATGCCTTGTATGTGAGCTTCGAATAGAAATGTGAAGAGCAACCCAAAGTCTATAGGACAATTCATTTCTCATTTGAGTCACTTAATATAATCCTGAAATGGGAGGGTTTTGTGATGTTCTATGGTGGCTCAAGTATAGATCTCAAAAGAGAACAGACTTAAGTGTGAAGTATTTTCCCACCAATAATTAGTTGTACAACTGTGGGCAATGTAAGGAAAAAGGTAAGGTGCATAGGAGAGGATCCTCTACAAATAAATCACTAAGTAGAGTTTAGTTGTGGTTATCTTGATCATCTTGTATCTTGGCTCTTTTGTAATCTAAAAAAAAATCAGAGATGACTTGCGACTCCAGTAAAATCCCCCTGGGAAGCATTCCTGTCTGAATTTTATAGGCATTCACAAAACTGAAAGAAAACTCAGATTACAAAGAGAAAAGGAACATAAAGTATTTAAATTCCCAGTTAAGAGTGTTAAAATTCAATCAGACAAAAAAAAAAAAAACAAAAACAGCTCACAGAAAAGAGCAATTCCAACTATCCCTGGCCTTAACCTGATTCTCTTGTCATGAATGAATAGCTATTTCCTCATGGAAATGTAATAAGGAAACAATGTTGGAATAACTATGACTATTGGAATAAAGTTAGCTTTCTGAAAAAGTCACTTAGCTTATCATGATTTTTCTGTTTGATAGTGATCTGTAAAAAAAAAAAAACCCTTTTTAAATTATATACAAAGAAGTTACAATTCTATGTGTCAGCTGATGAGTACAATGCATCTTGATCAATGCCATCCTCTCATCATTCTCCCTCAAATCCCGCTCACATTATGTAGCTCAATGTTTACATAAAATACAATGAATACGAAGATTGCATTTTCCTACCCTTCCTTTATCCCTTTGTGTGCCTCTCTGTCCCCCTCATTGTCCTCCCTTCAAAATATGTTTCTGCTTCCTGGGACATTCTTTTAACGTGACCTGTGTACCAGAACTTACACACTTGGTAAATACCAGTTTTGACACATCTGTTGTCCACTATGTGGTGTTGCTGGTATACACTCCAAACCCTGCATTTTAAAATGGTGCTCATTCTATGCAACATTAATGAAATTTCTACAGTGCTTAGTTTGCTGTCATCTTTTTGTGGAAATAGATTATGCACATGTCCTGACAATGTAGGGCTGCAGAATTATTGCCTATGTTGGTATAGTACAGAATACTGCATGAAAAATTCTAATGGCTCTTTGTACATGCATGAAACTTGTCCAGAATATATTGGTATGTTCTGGATGCTGTTTCTGGGTTTTATGTATACTCTTTCACCAAAGCTCTATGGCATGCTCTGTGAAAATTACTATTCTTACTTACAGATTAGGTGCCCATGGTTACAAACTTAAGTGTCAGAATATCACAATTTAGTAAAAAGTCAGTGGAACTAAGATTGTACTCTGAGCCCTTTTACTTCATAACCCAGTTAAGATAGTTTCTCTCTCTCTCTCTCTCTCTCTCTCTCTCTCTCTCTCTCTCTCTCTCTCTCTCTCTCTCTCTCTCTCTCTCTCTAACACACACACACACACACACACACACACACACACACACACACACACACACTTTCTCTTTTTCTCTTTTTGTTTTTGAACTTAGAACCTTGAGCTTTAGTCTAGGCAGATGCTCTGTCATTTGATCCATACCCCTAAAAATAGTTCTAGACCTTTCTGCTTTCATGGTTTTTTTTTTTGCTACAATGATTTTAAAAAACAGAGATTAATTTTGCAAAAATGACAAAATTAAAAAATAGTGCAGTTAAATATTTTTCCTTATAGCATAAAAGTTCCAATATATGACTGGGTAGACTAGGGAAGGTTTTGTTACCAAAGCATTAATAAAATAAGAATGACTAGGTTAAGCTAAATCATTTCCTTTAAAAAGTATATTGCAACAATGAGAAGTACAAGCTGTCATGTTGAAAATGAACTTTACAACTTTGGTGGGGGGGGAGGATTGGGTAGGGGGATGGGGAGAGGCTGGGAAGGGATGGGAAGGGGAAACAATAAAAAAGTATATGTGCTGTGCATAAATAAAATTGACAGCTGTTCAATTCACAGTGAGATCTGAGAGGTTCTTAAATATTCTTCTGTGTCAGATTGTACATGTTCTCTTAACTTTTACAATGTGACAGCCCTCAAATTGACTCATCTTTTGGGAGGTGCTTTCTGATCTAGATAGTGCCTTTCTTCTAAAGTCTACTTAAAGACCTTGTTAGTAGAAACATGGGAATTTCTCACATCCATTGTCTATGGTTGGACCAATGGTGGATAGACACAGCATCTGAGACCTGACCCATGAAACCTGGCTCTTGGAAGTAAACTGAATTGGTAAGATTTTCTTGGTGCTTTGAACTGAAATGAGAAAAATCCATGAGAAGAATGGAAATCAGCAAGATTCCACTAAGAGAATGAAAATTAGTTATCAGGCTGAGGAAACAGACATGGAATTACATACAGAGAGAGGGTAGGGATGAAGATGGAGGATAGCCGTACAGAGAGAAGGTGGAATTTGAAAGGGAAGAGAGAGAATGAGAATGAAGAGCAGCTCCAGTCCCCTTCATGAATGCTCTAGTTTTTCCTTGCCTGATTATCATCCATATAATCTCCCATAAATAAAATGAAATAGGTGTTGGTTTCTCACAATCTAAAAGGAAAACAATGACAACAACCAAATATCAAATGGTTTCCTGTTGCCAACATATTAGGAAAACCTGATATATTTTCTAAGTGCCTAGGCTTCGATTAATGAGTTCAGTTAATGAAAGTAAGGATTTGATCCTCTCATAATGGGCTAGGACCATATAGGGACGGATCAAAAATTTCCCAAGCAATAGGAGCCTTGGGAATCCAAACACCCTGCATTAATTATTTTTCCTGAGCATCCACTGGGCTGGAGAACAACACGAGGTAAGACAAGGAGATGAGAAAAAACTGGTGCAAAAATCTCATTTATTTCGGCACAATAGTTACACACTAAGTTACAGCTTGGTGTTATGTTCACATTTTTGTGGAGACACCAGAATACGGCACATTCCCCAAATTTGCCTTCATATTGAGTGGTAGCTAATGTCACCTATCACATTGTTTGAGTTTGCCACTTTTACGTTATGTACATGTTTTCTGTTTGTGTGTTATTATGACTATATCCACTATGTTGTACAATCTCCACTTTTATTTTTCTGCCAAGAAGTTAAGAAGTCCTAGAGAACTTTCTGGTCCAGACATCTGTCTTTTTTTTTCCCCAAGCATAGGCTCTTGGGTTTAATTATAAGTTTGCCATTAGTAATTGTTTTTAATCTTCATTTCTCTGAGCTGTGCATAGTCTGTGATCATATTTGGACTCTTCCCTCTTTGGTATCTTTGTTCATTTTGTTCCTGCTGCTTCTGCCTGGAAAGTCTTTGTCAACCCACTACTGCCCAACAACAACTATTTATATGTCGTTCAACACTCAACCCAGTTACTGCCTCCTGGAAGCCCAGCCGATGTCTGCCGCTTTATCCTGCTTGCAAGCACCATACTGCCTTGAAATCATCTGTTAGGTCCTTGTTTAGAGACTTCCTCTCTAGATGTGAACAGGCTTGTACCATAGCCAGGCCCACGTGGTTCAGCGAATGAACGGATAAGATATTGCTGTGGAATGTAGTAGAAAATCTACTTCTTCTGAGAAATCATC